>NC_089249.1:247014866-247314866 GCF_963930625.1 Muntiacus reevesi
AATGGATATGTGATCATTCTAAGATGAAAATATATTTTAAAGAAGAGTTTATTATAAACAAGGAATGGTCATTGTGTTTTCTAAAATATCCTAAAATTTAGAGATGTTTTCAAATCAATTTGGTAGGGAATTCCCTGATGGTCCAGTGGTTTGGACTCAGTGGTCTCACTGCCTTGGCCACAGGTTTGATCCCTGGTTGGGGAAGTGAGATCCTGCAAGCTACCTCGTGGCCTCAGGGTAAAACAAACAAACAAACAGTTCATCAGCCATCTTGGTAATCCAGGATGCTTCAATATTTCTTAGAAGTGTTAAATACAGATTAAATGTGGTGTTTTATAAATAAATTTTCCTTTTCTCCCTTCTCACTGATACCAAGCTAGCCTATATAACTTGCTCTGGTTAATGAAATATGAGTGAAAGTGATATGTGTAATTTCTGAACAGAAGTTTTAAGAGCGAGTTCAGGGTTTGCTATGCTCTCTTTTGTTCTTTGTCACAAGACCAGTAATATTCCAGAAAAGAATTTTTCCATTAGCCTTGGAGCAGAACTTCAGCCAAACTTGATGGACATGTTACAAAACAAGAAAGAGAAATTTGCTGTTGTAAGCCACTGAGATTTGGGGGTTGTTTCTTACTGCAACATAACCTAGACTGAAACAGTTATTCACACACTTCATCAGTTCCTTAAGGAGAAAACTTCCACTAGCCTGGAAATCATGACAACTGGTTCTAATCCTAGTTCTGCCATAAACTTTCTGTGATTGTATTAGCTAGGATGCTTCAGACTGCAAGAAATTGAGAGTACAATAAGAAAAAATCCCTGTTGATTTTCAACAGGGATTCTTGCTATCGTGCATAACAGCAAGTCCAGAGTGGCAGTTCATGATATCATTGAGGATGTAGAGTCTGCCATCTTTGTGCTTGCCCTTCCTCTCATGGTGTACAGTGGCTATAGACATTTCAGGTGTCATATGCAGACATTATAGTATCCCATGAAGAAGAAAAGGAGTATTTTTCTTTTTCTTCTTACTTGTTTTTACTTGAGGAATGTATTTCTTAAGAATTCCTCAGTAGACTGTCTCAAGATTCTACTGGTCAGAATTGGTCATATGACTGTGCCATCCTTGTCACTGCTAAGGGCAATGACAGGCTGTGACTGGCTTTCACCAGCCATAGCTCATGACCTCTCAGGAGTCAGCAGTGGGCCACTTTCTGAGCACATGGCTATATGGCAAATAATCACCCAAACAAAAATGGGAAGAAGGGGAGGATGTAATTAGTGTCTACTTCAGTGACCTTAAGCAAGTATCCCTCCTTAGACTTTAGTTTCCCCTTCAATAAACTGAGGATATTGGACAAACTGGCTTCTAATACAAGGATTCTTATTACGGAGTCCATAGACTGTCCGCTGAAGAAATGGAGTGCAAACTTCCTTACAGGGGCTTGGGTGTGGCAGAGCTATTGTCTCTGGTTCCAGGGTGCCACTGACTGAGGTCATTAAAAGTCTTGTTTCATCAGCTTCCTGATAGGCAGACACAGCATGACTTTCAGCTCCCATAAAACGTTGCATTTTGAATTTTACATGCTCTGTGTGAATGCAGTCTAGGTATGGGATATACATGTGCAGTTTTGTTAGCTTTCAGTTACATATCAGATTGACTTTAAAAGCACTTTGAAAGCTTATAAAGTGCTTTGTGCTTAGAGATTTCTTTCCAATAGCTCCCTCTTCTCCCACGTCCCATACTCTCAAATCTCTGCATTCCCTTAAAATTTGCCTTGACTCAAGACACATTATTGGTCAATTTCATATAAGCCAGTCTCATTTTTGAGCTATGAACTTCAAAAATAATTTATCATCATCATTATTAAAAATAATGGTCAGAAATGATTTGGGGGCAGGGAGCTACAAAAACAAGTGGGTAGACCTCATGATACTGAAGCTGAGGTCTTCACTTTTGCTTTCAAGGCACCAATTTTCTTGTATCTAGACACTGGCTGCAAACTGCCTAAGAATGAGATGGGCTCATCTAAAGAAAGTGCCAGAGCTCTTTTTGGTCAAGTAGACACATATACAGCCAAGGCCTGCTTGAGCAGTGGAAGTGGGCTGGATAAGGATCTGTAAAAACTGATACAATTGAAGTTATCCTATCTCCTCTTTCCTTTAGGATTCTTTTAGCAACTACCTCCCCAACCCTACTGCATGCCCTGGAAAGCTTTTATGAACTATTTGTAGCTTTGCTACTTTTTACTGAAAGAAGGAATTCTAAATGGTGTATAATTTCTTGACTAGCTTTGAGGAGATCATTTTTTTTCATCTTGGTAATGTACTAGGATGCTGATGTCACTGTCCTTTTTCCAACAGACACACTGCCACCACACTCTGGTCCATAGGAAGGAAGACTCTTAAAGACAGTAACTTCAGCCATCTCAAACTCCTATTTGTCACCACTAAGATACAAAGCCTAGTAGATCTCCTGGGGTGGCTTTGTATTCCTGGAGGACCTCTAAGAAATGTTGCTTTTGAGCCAAAAGAGAGTAACCATAAGAGCTGTCAGTCAAGGATAGACCAAAATCAGCAAATTAGAATGGACATAGCCCATCACGTGGTAGTACCGAACTATTTTGACACGGGGCAGTGACTGATGGCTGAGTTTCTTATGGAGGGTTAGATGCTTTCCTGAGGCCCAAGTACCCATAAAACAAAACCAAAGAGAAAGAGGAAGAGTAAATTACTCCTTCTGCAAGTCTTTTATTGTTAAAGCAAACAGATAAAAAGAAACACAAAATAGGTATATAGTTTAATGAGTTAGAAGGAGCACCCTTCTAACCACCACAGAAATCAAGAGATAAAAGTGTGTTAGTTATCGCAGAAAGCTCTCTATGTGCCCCATCTGATCTTACTGCTTTACCCAAAGTAACTACTATCCTGAACTTTTATAGTAATCTCTTCCTTGTGTCCTTTATAGTTTTACCATGAAAGTGAGCATCCTTAGACACTCTAGTTTTTCTGATTACAAAAGAATCGATGTCTTTCAAGCCTCTCCTAATCTACAGATTTCTCATACATTCCTTTCTTTTTATTCCAACTGACCTTTTCATCTGTAGAGTTTTCCTATAATACAAATGTTGCTGATTATATATTCATTGTACAATTCCTAGGTTTTCTGTATTTTCTGAAGTTGGGAACTATATTCAGAGACCCCACTAGATTCAGGTTCAATCCATTTGGTAGGTGTCACTGAGTTCTTTCACCAGGAGGCACATGAAGTCTGATATGTGCATGTTTTTAGATGCTAACATTAGCCAATGCTCAATGCCCAAGAATTGCTAAATGGGGATGTCTAATTCTATCATTCCCCTTTCATTTATTAGATAGAAAATTTATAAACAGATGCTTCCCCTCATCTTTTCTTTGGCTACCAAATGGCATGGTTCATATAGGAGATGCTTGATTCTTTCTCTTTATTTACCATAAAGATAATGAATTGGTTCATAACATCCTCTGAATGTAACTAATTTGCTTTTTTTTTTTTTTTTTAAAATATCATTATTAATTTAAGAACTTGAGCATCAATTGCTAGATTCCTAGATTGCACTTTTATTTTATGTTTTCATTTATTAGTTGGAGGCTAATTACTTTACAGTATTGTAGTGGTTTTTGTCATACATTGACATGACTCAGCCATGGATTTACATGTGTTCCCCATCCCGATCCCCCCTCCCACCTCCCTCCCCTTCCCATCCCTCTGGGTATTCCCAGTGCACCAGCCCTGAGCACTTGTCTCATGTATCCAACCTGGGCTGGTGATCTGTTTCAGCCTTGATAGTATACTTGTTTCAATGCTATTCTCTCAGAACATCCCACCCTTGCCTTCTGCCACAGAGTCCCAAAGTCTGTTCTGTACATCTGTGTCTCTTTCTCTGTTTTGCATATAGGGTTATCGTTACCATCTTTTTAAATTCCATATATGTGAGTTAGTATACTGTATTTGTCTTTATCTTTCTGGCTTACTTCACTCTGTATAATGGGCTCCAGTTTCATCCATCTCATTAGAACGGATTCAAATGGATTCTTTTTAATGGCTGAGTAATATTCCATGGTGTATATGTACCATAGCTTCCTTATCCATTCGTCTGCTAATGGGCATCTAGGTTGCTTCCATGTCCTGGCAATTATAAACAGTGCTGTGATAAACACTGGGGTGCACGTGTCTCTTTCAGATCTGGTTTCCTCGGTGTGTATGCCCAGAAGTGGGATTGCTGGGTCATATGGCAGTTCTATTTCCAGTTTTTTTAAGGAGTCTCCACACTGTTCTCCATAGTGGCTGAACTAGTTTGCATTCCTGTTTCTCCACACCCTCTCCAGCATTTATTGCTTGTAGACTTTTGGATAGCAGCCATCCTGACTAGCGTGTAATGGTATCTCGTTGAGGTTTTGATTTGCATTTCTCTGATAATGAGTGATGTTGAGCATCTTTTCATGTGTTTGTTAGCCATCTGTATGTCTTCTTTGGAGAAATGTCTGTTTAGTTCTTTGGCCCATTTTTTGATTGGGTCATTTATTTTTCTGGAATTGAGCTGCAGGAGTTGCTTGTATATTTTTGAGATTAATCCTTTGTCTTTTGCTTCATTTGCTATTGTTTTCTCCCATTCTGAAGGCTGTCTTTTCACCTTGCTTATAATTTCCTTTGTTGTGCAAAAGCTTTTAAGTTTCATTAGGTCCCGTTTGTGTATTTTTGCTTTTATTTCCAGTATTCCGGGAGGTAGGTCATAGAGGATCCTGCTGTGATTTATGTCGGAGAGTGTTTTGCCTACATTCTGCTCTAGGAGTTTTATAGTTTCTGGTCTTACATTTAGATCTTTAATCCATTTTGAGTTTATTTTTGTGTATGGTGTTAGAAAGTGTTCTGGTTTCATTCTTTTACAAGTGGTTGACCAGTTTTCCCAGCACTACTTGTTAAAGAGGTTGTCTTTTTTCCATTGTATATCCTTGCCTCTTTTGTCGAAAATAAGGTGTCCATAGGTATGTGGATTTATCTCTGGGCTTTCTATTCTGTTCCATTGATCTATATTTCTTTGTGCCAGTACCATACTGTCTTGATGACTGTGGCTTTGTAGTAGAGTCTTAAATCAGGCAGGTTGATTCCTCCCGTTCCATTCTTCTTTCTCAAGATTGCTTTGGCTATTCGAGGTTTTCTGTATTTCCATACAAATTGTGACATTATTTGTTCTAGTTATGTGAAGAATATCGTTGGTAGCTTGATAGGGATTGCATTGAATCTATAGATTGCTTTGGGTAGTATAGTCATTTTCACAATATTGATTTTCCAATCCATGAACCTGGTATATTTCTCCATCTATTTGTGTCCTCTTTGATTTTAGATTGCACTTTTAATCTATATCACTTGTGTCCGCTGGAGAAAGGATAGGTTACCCACTCCTGTATTCTTTGTTGCTCAACCGGTAAAGAATCCATGTGCAATGCACAACATCTGCGTTTGATCCCTGGGTTGAGAAGATCTCCTGGAGAAGGGAAAGACTACCCAACCCAGTATTTCAACCTGGAGAATTCCATGGACTGTGTAGTCCATGGGGTCACAAAGAGTCGGACACGACAGAATGACTTTCACTTTCACTACTTTCTTGTGTCTTTAATATTCTGAATACATGGATTTGTGCTTATGCTTGTGAGACTTGGTTATTTTCTGCCTCTAAATCAGCCAGAAAGGAAGACACTAAACTCGCCATGGACTGCTCAAAGACCAGTGGGAGATGCTTGATTTTAGTTTTGTGTTTCTTTATTCTTTGTTCTAGTGGCTAGAGCTCATGTGGCAATGAATGTAAGGAGTTTGAGCTGAAGGAATTTGACAAGGTATGATCCATTTGGCAAGATCTTTGTCACTGTCAGATGGAGGTCATTAAATATCCCATTTATGCAGCCTTATGATTTCATGAGCTTCAAGTCCCCTTCTGATCCTCAAGTTTGACTTTCCATGTGGCTTGACAGCAGGAAGAATGGACCCAATCATACTGGCACAATGATTTTCTTTTTGCTTACTAGTCAAGTTTTTCACAAGAAATGGATAAATTGGCATTTTGTTGTCAAAGTTATGTTTATATTTTTCTCCAAGGAAATGTGAGCCCTGAAAATACTTTCCTTATAATCTTGCTTCTTTCCAATTGACTTTGTCCAGTTTTTGAGGGTAACTCTGTACTAGATTGTTCTTTATTTTCAGGTTTTGTTCAGGACAAAGACATATTTATTCTAGGTAACTTGAAGGAAAGCACATCCTTTTCAAGCTGAGTCCACTCACCCACATGGCCCTGAGGCAGGCCATTGGTTTCTCTCATTCTCTCTTTCTAACCAGCAATGAGGTACTACTGTTAGAAACCAGGTACCTTTCCTTGGCAATAGCAGCTGCTAACTAACAAGTAGGTCATTAACTAAGGGTAATGATGGATACAACCAGATTGCCTTGCTGGTCTTTAAAACCGTTTTCCCTTCAGAATGAAAGAGAATGTCATTTTGATACTTGGGCCTGTAAATCAGCATTTAGAATCAACAGATGAACTAAAACACATTCTTATTCTATCTCTCCATGCATGGAAAAAGATAAAATTTGTCTTTCACCGTCTTGCTCTTCTTTGTTTGATTGTGGCATACCTAGGCCTGATTGATGATGTTGCTCACTCCTGAAAATGAATCGAATGTTTTCTGTTATCAATGGAGAATTGGTTTGTAAAATTTCAAAGCCCTATTCTCCTTGACTATCTGAGTCATATGGAAAATTAAAAATTAATAAAAAAATAGTAATTAATACCAATTTTCTACAGCCTACTAGGCAAAGTCTATATTAGATGACTTCACTTAAAGCTTTGGTGGCAAAGACCTAATTAATGAAAAACACCAGGCTTAAACAATTGGCTATCCATCTTTAAGCATAAGCAAAGGACAGAATCCATATGACATTTCACTGAGGATAAAAAATGAACAATTGCATGGGTCCTGGATAATCCTGATTTGACAGGGCACCCTGGAGACTTTTAAATACCCCCCTTTTCCTGTGACATATGGATTCTACACCATTGTCATATTTAATCTGAGAAACTGGGTTCCCATGAATTCTGTCTGTCTGTTTCCTTGCTTGAGGCCTGTGGCGGGGGCCTTGTGAATTTGTTGCAACTGGAGTGAGGTTTTTTGTTCAGCCTGTAAGATGAAAACCATAAACATGCTACAAAACACCAGAATATAAAGGGGATTATTGGTGCCATAATTAGAGAACTAGGAGGTTGTTATTCTAGTTGTCCCTCCACCCTCCCAACCATACACATGTCTGCTAGACCAGGAACAAAAGAGATTTAAAAATCAGACAGCCTTGAGTTTATTTTAATGGAAGCCCTCTTAAGTCTGGGCGTAGTTGGAGGCCATTTAGTTGACAAATAAAGAAAGCTTGCTCTGTCTTGGTGCCTGAGAAATCAGAGAATCATCAAAATAAATCAACCCCAGATAACCAAAGAATCTGAGCCTCTTGTTGTGCAAACTTGTAGGTTATGTGAGAAAACACAACTTCCTATGTGCATATTTCCCCAGTTATTTGAATGTTCAGGTCCCCCTTCAACTCTCATTTCAGAAGAATGACAGTTGGAGGGAACTGCTTTCTCCAGATCAAGTGAGTTGTCCTTTACAGGAGGTGTTTAACCAGAGATCCAAGGGCCATCTCTCAGGTCCACTACACTGAGGATTCACTCATAACAGAGGGTAGATGTTTGAACAAGATAGTTGAAGATATTTTCCAACTCTGAGAAGTAATGTGTTAGAATGCAAATTTAAAGGGAAATTAACTTTTGAAAAAACCATAGCAAAGAAATATTTTCCCAAAGGGGTGAGTGCTTTTGGAGACCAGGACGAAACAAAACTTGAAGCAAGTATGGTCTTAATGGGAATCAGTTGCCCATTTTAATGTTTCTGTGTACCTCTTGTTCCTACAAGTTTCTCTTCCTGTACATTGTGGCCATTTGATGGAGCAACCTCATTTGACCTTCAGTGCAAATGAAATATCTGTATAAAAAAAATATGTATATATATATACACACACACATATCTATAGATATATACAAACCTGTATTATCTAGTCTTGACTCCCAGGGAAGAGGGAGACAGGAAATGCAAGTGTGCAGTATATAGACAAATGTTGATTTTCCTACCCTTTCTAAGTCTCTTTACTTAGTCAATTAGTTATTCAGAGAGATGTGATATATCTTTGAGACATCTCAAATTCTTTCAGGACACTGCAGTATCTCATAAATTGCTTTATATGATACATTGGGAACTGGTTTAAAACTATCCAACTAAGGTATCAGCTCAGTTCAGTTCAGTCGCTCAGTCATGTCCGACTCTTTGCGACCCCATGAACCGCAGCACGTCAGGCTTCCCTGTCCATCACCAACTCCTGGGTTCTACCCAAACCCATGTCCATCAAGTCGGTGATGCCCTTCAACCATCTCATCCTCTGTCATCCCCTTCTCCTCCTGCCCTCAATCTTTCCCAGCATCAGGGTCTTTTCAAATGAGTCAGCTCTTCGCATGAGGTGGCCAAAGTATTGGAGTTTCAGCTTCAGCATCAGTCCTTCCAATGAACACCCAGGACTGATCTCCTTTAGGATGGACTGGTTGGATCTCCTTGCAGTCCAAGGGACTCTCAAGAGTCTTCTCCAACACCACAGTTCAAAAGCATCAATTCTTCGGTGCTCAGCTTCTTTATAGTCCAACTCTCACATTCATACATGACCACTGGAAAAACCATAGCCTTGACTAGACAGACCTTTGTGGGCAAAGTAATGTCTCTTCTTTTTAATATGCTGTATAGGTTGGTCATAACTTTCCTTCCAAGGAGTAAGCGTCTTTTAATTTCATGACTGCAGTCATCATCTGCAGTGATTTCGGAGCCCAGAAAAATAAAGTCAGCCATTGTTTCCACTGTTTCCCATCTATTTCCCATGAAGTGATGGGACCACATGCCATGATCTTAGTTTTCTGAACGTTGAGCTTTAAGCCAATTTCCCCCACTCTCCTCTTTCACTTTTGTGAAGAGGCTCTTTAGTTCTTCACTTTCTGCCATAAGGGTGGTGTCATATGCATATCTGAGGTTATTGATACTTCTCCTGGCAATCTTGATTCCAGCTTGTGCTTCCTTCAGCCCAGTGTTTCTTATGATGTACTGTGCATATAAGTTAAATAAGCAGGTTGACAATATACAGCCTTGATGTACTCCTTTTCCTATTTGGAACCAGTCTGTTGTTCCATGTCCAGTTCTAACTGTTGCTTCCTGACCTGCATACAGGTTTCTCAAGAGGTGGGTCAGGTGGTCTGGTATTCCCATATCTTTCAGAATTTTCCACAGTTTATTGTGATCCACACAGTCAAAGGCTTTGTCATACTCAATAAAGCAGAACTCTCTTGCTTTTTCAATGATCCAGCAGCTGTTGGCTATTTGATCTCTGGTTCCTCTGCCTTTTCTTAAACCAGCTTGAACATCTGGAAGTTCATGGTTCATGTATTGCTAAAGCCTGGCTTGGAGAATTGTGAGCATTACTTTACTAGTGTGTGAGATGAGTGCAATTGTGCAGTAGTTTGAGCATTCTTTGGCATTGCCTTTCTTTGGGATTGGAATGAAAACTGACCTTTTCCAGTCCTGTGGCCACTGCTGAGTTTTCCAAATTTGCTGGCATATTGAGTGCAGCACTTTCACAGTGTCATCTTTCAGGATTTGAAATAGCTCCACTGGAATTCCATCATCTCCACTAGCTTTTTTTGTAGTGATGCTTCCTAAGGCCCACTTGACTTCACATTCCAGGATGTCTGACTAGTCCAGTGATCACACCATCATGGTTATCTGGGTTGTGAAGATCTTTTTTGTACAGTTCTGTGTATTCTTGCCATCTATATAATTTAGTAAAACACCCTTTTATACTCAAGAACATCTGGATGTTGAGAAACCAAAAGTTTATTGGAACAATATAAAATTAACCATTAATGAGTGCCTCAAATGGATGATAGCATAAAAAGGTATATAGAAAATGTGGAATGAGTCACTATATATTCTGGAACAGAATAGTAAATATGTGGCATAAATACCACAGTTTTCCTGTTATGTCATGGCAGACACTGCTAATTGAATACAGCAGTCCTTGAAGTTGGGCTTAACTTCAGAGTCTTAGACCAGAACTCCAGATAGTTCTATTATTTAGAATTACCCAGAACTCCAGATAATTCTGTTATTCAACTGGAGTTCCCTTCTGCCATTCTTTTGTGAACTCTTCCAAAGGTTTTTGTCCTCATCACTGACAAAAACAGTTCTTGTCAAAGTTGTCAGTAATTAAGTTCCATGTTGCCAAGTCCAAATGTCAATTCTTAGGGTGCATCTTGCTTGATCTATTAGCAGTTGATTGCTCCCTTTTTCATAATATACTTCCTTTACCTGGACACCAGGACACATCTACCTTATTATTGTTCCTTCTCAGTATCCTTTCTTGGTTCCTTCTTACTACCTAGATTTGTAAATACTGGAGTACTCTTGGGCCCTGAATTCTCCTTGATGACCTCATCAGGCTCACAGCTTTAAATACCGTGTATGCCAATAACAACCAAATTCATATCTTCAGCTTGGATCTTTCTTTTTAACTTCAGAGTCCCAATTTCTTATTCAAAGCTTCATTTAAGTATCTAAAGGTGACTCAAACTTAACAGGCTTAAAATTTAACAATTTCATTTTATCTTTTATTTTAGTTGCTCAGGCTAAATCTCAAAGTTATTGTTTATCTCTCCCTCCTTCCCTCTCTCTCTCTCCCCCTCTCCTCTCCCCCTTCCTCCTTCTTTCTTTCCTTTTTTCTGTCCTTCTTTCCTTCCTTTCCAAAACCATATCTAATCCATCAGCAAATCTACTTTAAGTATTTTGAATATCTGGAGTCGGATTACTTCTTAGCACCTTTGTAACTATTATGTCCTTGGGTCTCTTTAAAATACCTGCTGTGATGGATAACTCATTTCTGGAGAAAGTAGTTTCCTCTGACAGTCTTCTGAAATGAGGGTTGTAGGGTTTAATATTGTTATTTATAATAAAAAATATATATTTGGTCTTTGTCCCCATTTCTGTCACAGAGCTTCTAAACCTTTGGAATTTCCTATGTGAAAAGAACATAAAGTTGTCTTTTGTTAGGCTAATGAGGTGACTTTTGGAATCCAGTTAAGAATGTGGGCTGGTTGCTAATGAAGTCAAGCATGTGATTGGATAATTCGAACTTTCATTCCCCCCCTTCCCTCCCAACTCCTGTCCCCTGACCTCTGGGGATAGAAGAGGGGCTTGAAATGGAGTTCAACACCAATCACCATTGACTTAATCAATCATGCCTATGTGATCAAGTCCTATAAAACCCCAAAGGACAGGGTTCAGAGAGCTTGTGGGTTGAACACACGGATATTTGGGGAGAGTAGCGTGGATGCTCCATGACCTTTCCACATACTTTGTCTTATGCATCTCTTCCATCTGGGCTTTCATTTGTATTCTGAATTATATACTTTTTAAAGTAAACTGGTAATCTACTAAGCAAAATGTTTTTCTGAGTTCTCTGAGCCACTCTAGTGAATTAACTGAACCCAAAGAAGGGCATCACCGGAACCTCAGATTTATAACCAGTTTGTCAAAAGCACAGGTCAGTCAGAAGCATCTGGGCTTGTGAATAGTCTCTAAAGAGGTGGGCAGCCCTGTGGGCCTGAACTCATAACCTAAGGAATCTGATGCTGAATTCGGATAGATAGTATCAGGATTGAATTGAATTGTAGAATACCTAACTGGTGCTAGAGAATTGCTTGGATGTATGGAGGACTCTTTCTCCCCCTTCCAATCTAATACACACACAAAAATACACATTAGAATTGGTGACTAGAACCTTTAAAAGGTACCCTGAACTTTTAACTAATTGGGGGCATATACACAGGTGGGTGTGTTATCTAGCATAACTCACAGATTTGCATGAAGAAGATGCTCATATTCTTTGATTATCTGGGACTGGCTATCTCTTATCTGAGCATTATATTAACCTCCTAACTGGTCTTTCTACTGTCACCCTTGCGTCCTTTCCCAATCTCATTTTCACATAGCAGCCAGAAGAATTACTTAAAAACATAAAATACAACTTGTTTTCCCCTTCTTTCACTCTGTCCAACCACTCAGGTTTTCTCACTATTCTGCAAATACACTAAACACATCTCCTCAGGCCCTTTGCACTTGCCCTTGCCTCTGCCTGAAATATTCTTTCAGATTCTGACATGCTTCACTCATTTCATTCAGGTCTCTGCTCAAATGCCCCTTATCAAGGAGGAGTACTCTAATGAGACTATTGAAAATAGCATCCCCTTCATTTTTCATTCTCCTTATTTTGTTTCATTTGTTTTCATAATATTTATCCCTGTTTGATATATTTTTATTTATCTTCTTTTCTCATTCCTTCCCCCTTCCCTCACCTCTAGTGTTGTCTATGAGAATTCTGGGCTATTCATTGCTGTATCTCTGACACTTAAAACAACTCTATTTTAGGTCAGACTTCCTGGAACTGAATTCTGTAACTAGTGTGCAGGAGATTTTCTAGGACTTCTTCACAGGAGTAGCAAGTGAAATGAAGAAGTACGATGGTATAGAGGTAGACATAGAACTGATTGGTAATTGCAGCAGTGTCTGCGGCCTCAGCTCTGGGGTGGCCCTTGGGTTGCCGTGGATTAAGGCAGGGAGGTTAGACCTCAGAAATGAGCAGTCATTGGAGGTGGGTTGCTCCTGGAGAAGGAACAAAATGCTGGGCAAGGCCTCTTCTTTCTGCGAAATTCTCTGAGCAATTCTCAGGGAGGGACTCCGCTTAAAGCTCTAAGTAGCCAGTATTCTCAAGCAGCTCGTGGTACTGAAGAAGGAGGAGAGTTGGTGTCCCATGGCACCCTCTCCACCTGCTGAATACCTGGGTATTGAAAGTCTGAATATCATGCTGGCTGTGACACTACTTTCCGTCTGAGGTGTCTTCTGTTCTGTTCCAGTGCTGTCAACCGTGAGAACTCAGTTCACCCTGTGACCCCTGCTTACTACCAAGCAGCCACTTGCAGCAGCTTCCCAAGGTCAGGAGATGGAGAGGGTCTGCTGAGGCCTAGTCTCAGAAGTCAGAGCTGGCCTTTCAACTTTGGAAAGTTGATATCAGGCCTGAAAGTGAGAGGTATTTCTGCTCTGTGTCTTTGGGGACAAAAGCAAGAAAAGAATATTTACTAAGACAATCCATTTCTTTGGGGCAAATCTTTCCCAGGTATTTGTAAGAATGAATAAATGAAAACCATTGCATTTGATACAAAACAACTGAAAAGTCTATGATTTTAAGTCATATCACACCATAAACTGATTTTCAATGTCTCAAATATCAAAAATGTATGCCTCCTGGAATACTCAAAGCAACAAAGTTGTTATTCACTCATTCATTCACTAAGTCATCCATCTGTTCAGTAACTCATTCACTCAACAATCTTTTTTTAAATGTCAAGATGCATTCTAGGTGGATGGTGAATATATAAAACTAAAATATTAACTTCCTTAAAAATTCTTACATTTTGTGCTAAGATAAGTTTGTTTATCACATGGATTATCTCAGTTTATTGTACAATAATTCTGTGAAGTGGATATTATGGCACATATTATTTTTCTCACTTTTTTGAATTAGAGTGATTAAATCACTTGCTCAAGATCATACAACTAGTAAGTGGCAGTGGCATCCAATCAAGATGTTTGGGGTTTGTAAAAGTCTCAATTAATAGTATACTCTCTCTCCAAACTGGAAACTAGACTCTTAAGAAGCTGACAGTTCAATAGAGAGACAGATAAAACAATAAGTGAAGTTGCACCACTGAGGGAGCTAAGATGTGCCTCCAAGATCCAAGTATCAGGTCCATGTTCATTCTTCTCTACTTGTTATATACTTCGAGAATGGAAGATTGTAGTATTCCTAGCAATTTAATCACAATGCTTTGGCTGCATGTAACAGAATATCCAATGGAAAAGGGTTTAAATGATAGAGTAATTGCACACAGGAAGAATTCTGGAAGTAGGTAATGCCTAAGTTGATTGATCTGGTAGCTCAGTGAGGTCAGGCTCTGGGTCAACTTGGCCATGACAACACTTGCCCCAGTTCTATACTAAGCCATTATGAAGAATAGAGCTCTGGGCTCCATAGATTTTGGTGAGATTCATGAAGGGCAGCAGAAAGGACCCCAAACCAAAGATCTTATATATGCAGTTGCCTCAGTAAATTTTACATTTTACCTGAAACCTCTTCTCTTCAAAAATATTGCCTGAACTTTAGACGGTTGGAGTCTTCAGGCCACTGAACTTAGACTCAGATTCCCTGGGATGCGTGGGGAGTGACCCAAGGGCTGCAGAGCAATCCTAAGGTGAGTACCTGGAGTAAGGCCAGACTGAGAGCCAAGCAGAGAATCTGACCAGAGTCACAACCTAGGGAGCCAAGGGACAATGATAAGGGCAGAAATTAGAGAGACTGGAGCTGAGCAAGCAAGTGTGGAGTGGAGTCAGGAAGTCGTGCCTGGGATCATTCCTGAAAGTGGGACCTCTTTGAGGCAGCTCCTGTCAACATCTTGGGAAAAGAGCTGCACTAGTTCAGACACAAATGGAATAAGTAAATGGGAGAACAAATGACAAAGATGTCTTCACTTCCCGTTTCTAAATAGCTGGTCTTGAGGACCAAAGCAGGAGAGACGAGGCTACCTGGGTTTGGCTTTTTAAAATGTTCAGAAATGTAACAGATTGTGGACTGCTGAGACATACTATTTTTATTTATTTATTTATTTATTTACCCACCATACAGACTGTGGGATCCTAGTTCCCCAAACAGAGATCGAACCTGCACACACAGGCAATGAAAGCACAGCCTTAACCACTGGACCTCCAGGGTATTCTGACATACTACTTTAAATAAGAAAATATTTTTGATTGAAATTTAGGGTGATATGTAGTATTAAAACAGTTTCTTTTGTTTATGAGAGTCTTGATGGAGTACACAAAGCATTCACCCATTAGTCCTGTAGTTGCTGACATGCTGTTTCTAGTACATACTGAAGGAAGTTGCCTCTGTTTCTTTTTCCTGGAGTAAAATGTTACTTACCACTGTGAACATCTTTCACTATGTTCATGAACAATGTAGTGGAAATGAGTAATAAACAGAATGCTGTCAAATATATATCTTCCCATAATAGATCCTATACCTTAAAATGCCTACAGGGAATCACTTTTTAAAGTCTGTAACATGCAGTAGTTTTGATACGACTGGTTGAGCCATGCAGAAATGATTAAAAAAAAGTTATAAATTCAGATTTTACACCAGGCACTGAGCATTAAGCCAAAATGAAACTACCATACTCAAATCTTCTGCAGCTTAGAGCTAATTAGACCTACATTTCCGGATGGCATGAGCATCATGCAATGCAGCAATTGTTATAATAACTATATTCTCCTTGAGTGCCGTGTGGTGATTTACACCAGCGATGCCTGTCAGGGCTAATGGACTTTCTAGGAGGAAGTCTCTGGGTGCTCTGGAGCAGAAATGGGAGCTTTGCCCTGGGGCATCTCTCCCTATTGGATTCCAGATGATTGTGCCGAGTGTTTGGCAGGGCAGAGGTATAGCCCAGGGGGCAGTAATGTCCCTGTGCATTTTAGTTACCAGTGAAACACACTATTTCAGATAATGACAGGGTTTTATATAGATTTGAAGAGAAGTGATAGTTTGTACTACCACTGAGGGTTGTTGGGAGGATAAAGTATGACTGTGTCTATTAAGTTCTTAGCGTACTGCCTAGCACATAGTAAGCACTCAATAAATAGGTGCTCTTTTAAAAAATAAATGCTCCATCTATGGCTTAGAATATATGGTTTATCACAGATTGACTTTTAGCTCTAAAATGAGGTACTGTGTTAACTGATGCTGCGTGGTTAGTGATTTTAATACCCTGGATTTCCCCAGAAAATTACATAAGCAAGGGTAATCCAGGGTCTCTGTTGATCCTGGCTGATGTTTCACACATATAAGTGTGCTAAGCTCCAACCTGAGACATACAGGCTTGATTCAGTGGAAAGCTTGTCTGAACTCTCCAGCCCCCACACCTATTCAGTGAAGAGAGTCTATTGTGATGGTAGGGAGATTTCCAAATTACCAGCCAAGAGGGTGGTGAAAGGGCAGAGCATTTACTGGGAGGTCATGCTAGGGGTCAAGTGGGAAGGGAAGAGGGGATTCCTTGCAAAAGCTATACAGGCATGATCCAAGGAGGATTGATATGGACTGTCTTCCAGGAAAACCAGATTGCCACACGGTGATGACAAGGAAATGATAGTGTTGTTAGTACTTCCTGAGCTCTTTTCAAATCCTTCATTCATATCTTAAAATAAAACTCAGATATACTGATTGCTTCATCTCTTTCTAGATCTGGACCAAGTCTTTTATATGTTTGATTTTTTTTCTAATCCTCTCAATGACATGCAATGTGGATATTGTTAATGCCATTCCTTTTGGACAGGGAAACTTTAGTTTGCTGTGGTTACACGACTTGGCCATAACATGACCCAATTAATAGGTGTACTGGAGTTTAACCCAGTTTAGTCGAACTCAGAAAGTCATGATCCTGCCCCTGTCCCCACGTTTCCTGCTGAGAAGGTTGTGGGATTGCATTTGTTCATTGTCCCCAGATGCTCTCAGTTTGTAGTACATGACCTCATGCTTTTTGGCTACCAGTCAGGGAAAGAATTCAGCCTTCTACCAGCCTTGATTGACCCCCTGCCTCATGCTCAGCACCACACTAGTTAGAGTGGGATAGAAATAAAAGGTATGAGATGGGGTTCTTGGTTTCAAGGGAAGAACACACATGGGGCATTTAGTGAACAGTCCAACATGTTGTACAATCAAGGACTAGCATGGCAGGCATCACAGACACCTGCCAAGTATGTCACAGCACTTACTTTGTGCGCCCCATGCCACAAACTCTAGTTCTTGTGGCACTCTTTCCTGCTGATTCTGGACCTGGTCTTGGTTTCAGAATCCCTTTCAATGCAGGACCCCAGGTGGACATAACCATTGGATCTAGTCACCATCTCCCTGTAAGTGTTGTCACTCAGAGGAGCAGGAGTTTGGAGATCTGGAGGGTCTCGACAAAGGCTTACTGGGGGTCGTGGTTTGAGATGCAGTCCTGAAGGGGTTAGAATTTGGGACTGGGATTATAAGAAAAGAGAGTATTCCAGGTGGAAAGAAGCACATTAGCAAAGCCTCTGAGTTGAGAGTGAGGGAGTAGCCTCCTGGGGATGGGGACAGAGTGACTTTCCCGATGTGGATGCTCTTGGGGCAGAAAGAATGAGATTGAATAGAACTTTTTTTGACTTGATTTTGACCTATTTATGAATATCATAGCCTATCTCAGAGATAATAAGATAGTAAGAATATTAACTCCTATTTATTGAGGTTATTGTGCCAGTTTTACCACTACTGCATACATGCATTGTCTTTTTTTTTTTTTCATCCCTAGAACAAAGTAAGTATTGGAATTCCCATTTTGTAAATGAGAGTAACTAAAAAATAGACATAATAGGTTATATAGCTAGTTATACAGCTGGTAGGGTAGGTTACTGAAATTCAAGAATATCTTAAAGACTTTACCAAAAAGTACCTGATCCTGTGAACTGTATCTTCCCAGCCTGTTCTTCTGCTGCACATGTGCACCTGTGCATATAAAAAGCCAATGCACACCCATATCCACAATCCCACACATACACTCATACACAAATACCAGATACAGATGTAGCTACACACACGTACATATATGCACAGACGTGCATGTGCTGTATACTCATGTGTGTACTTATATACTACATACATACATATATACACAAATGCATAGATTGTATGCACGCCATTCTTCTGGGAAGAGTCACTGCTTTTTGATCCCAGGGGTAAGTGTAATGACCCAGAACAGGCCAATCAGCTTTCTTCCCCCCAGCGTTTGAATCTCAGGCAGAGACACATAGAGAAGAAAGCTGAGCCAGCTGATAACAATGCTCTGGAGAATGCATCCTGAGTGACTGACATCCCTGAGCTGCTGGGTTCCAGTACTTCTTGTGCTTGGTTAACCAACTCTTCGTTTTATTCTGCAAAGTCACACAGTAGACTTGCAATTACTTTTTTTCTCCCCTTAAGTCAATTTATATTGCTTTCTACCAAAGAGCTCTAATTGATATAAATCATCTCTTCAGTTTAGCTAGTGCCAGTGATGGGGGTCCATTCTAACGACAATGGTTGTCAGTGAAACGCTAAACGTAAGGAAGGGGCTTTTCATCGTTGTGTTACAAAACTGTCCATGGGGTAGTGTCATGATACAAAGCAGACTGATATAAGAGGGCCTTCTAGAATTTACAGTAACAAATCAGTTACAAATGGTAGCCAAGACAGAGAGCCCTTATTCTGAATCCATGAATTATAACATCATGGCCTGATGTTAATTTTTTTGGTTGTAGCTTGCCTATGTTTTCCCCATCACTTTTTTTTTTCTGGTATGGATATGATGGCTAGATAATATTTTGCCTCTTCAACCTTTAATCCTTCAGTGGATATTTACTGAAACACTCCATATGATGGTAGATAACTGGGAATACAGGAGTAGTTAAAACTACAGAAACAGACATTTAGAGCCCAGAAGACACATTTGAAATGGTGTAGTCCAACCCTTCTTATCAGAGAAAATAGAGGTTTAGAACAGTTTAGTGACTTAAGTAGGATCATAGAGCTTAGTGTTAAGTGTACATTTTGGGACTTATGATGTAGGTCTTTTTTCCTAGGTCTGTGATATTAATGGTTCCTGATCAGATTCCTAGAATTTAGATGGAGTGTTGGGACATGCAGACTGGGAGTGATTGACAAACTCAGCCCTGCATCAGGTAACCCTCCTCTTTCTCAATTGAGTAGCTCTGCAGTAAGCAAATAACCCAAAACACAAAATTAACAGTGGTTTCCAGTCTAAGCTGAAAACTTAGTTTGGAGACTTACTATGGAAGTCCTTCCATAGGATCACTAGTTATCTGTATCTTTCATTCCCAAGTTGGGCTTTTGAAGGTGAGATCACCCAAAGGGAGAATAGTATCTGTTGTGCCAATTATCCCAATGAGCCACATGAAGTATAGAGCTCTGTTTTTACTCTGTAGACACAGAGAACTCAAATAGTTGAGAAAAAGAGATAGATGTCTTGTAAAGCAAGATAAAATCTCCTTATTCAGTGACTTTAGATACATTAAATCTAAATAGAGAAATGTGGACCAATGGATGTCAGAATCTTGCCATCTTATCAATCAAGTAAAGACCCTAGCGGTTTTTTTTTTTTTTTTTTACTTTAAGAAAATCAATAGCTTTATTTTTCTTCAATATACATTTAGAAAACCAGTCTGAGAAGAGGTTTCATGAGATAGACCAGAGGACTATATATAAACTTAGGAATTCCAGATCAGCAAGACACAGTGCACAGACGACATACTCTTCCCCAGGGCCCTGGAGCCTAGGGCTGTCCCAGCAGAGGTGAGGCAAGCTCCTGGATGGCTTTTGAATTCAGCTGAGGAATTGTGCTGATCTTCAGGAGTTTGCTACTTGTATACTTATTCTTGATGGTGGTGAACCTGGTCATGTTCTTGTTGACACGCCTGATGTTTTTGGCCATGTGCCGCATGACCTCGTTCTCAATGTAGCCAGTGTAATACTGCTGCTTTAAGTTCCATTTTCCTTGACCTAGACTTCTGGGACAGGCAGGAAGTGGCTGCCACCTTAGGAGGGTGATAGTGCACCATGTCATAGTTAGTGAGAGTCAGCTGAAGGGTGAATGAGAGTGCCTGAAGTGTGCTGTTCAACATCGACCTTCCCAGCTTTCGATGCCCGCCTTAGGAATGCAGCGGCCATGGTCGGCTCAGCTCAAATTTCAGTTCTTTCAAAATCAGAGTTTACATTTCTCGAATTTGAGAACTGGTGTAAGCATTGTCCGTGATGTAAACAAAGTCTTTGATGTTTGGAGAAAACTTTCCTCGTACTTGGAAGCCAAGAGCAGTGCCATAATGCCAACCAGCTGAAGCTTCTTAGGAGAGACTGGCTGAGCCTGTAAATATCGGTCCATGATGGCAACACACATGTACAGCATTTCCTGCAGCAGCCTGAACTTGGAGTGCCCTTGCACTAGCCAGTCCACCAGGATGGCCTGTATGCAGCCATTTTATCTCTCCCATCTCAAAAATGTGGGTTTATGGACTACAGCACCTCAAATTGTCTTAGATACTGGTAGATATCCTTCATGTAGTCACTGCAGAGCTGAGGGTTCTCCCAGTCCTCAGTATCAATATCCTCAATTTTGCAGAGCAAGGCATCGGAGAAAGCTTGGCAGAGGTTCTCTTCCTTCATGGAGATGTCCTGAGGTGTAGGAGAAGGACCCTTTGGAGCCAACACTTCCATCTGCACTGGTTTCACAGAAGCAGTAGGTTTCAGGTGCTTGTTGACATTTGCTGTTTTGGTGGGTGGAACAGGCACTTTAGTGTTCTAGGCTTTCTGAGCTGCTTGTGTGGCTTGGGTTATAACCCGATTTCCAATTTCTTCTAAAACTGCCTGTCTGATAGTCACATGACCTTTAGGTTTAGAATTAACTCCTGTGCCATTATCTTTAAATCAGTGGATGCTGCCAGGCGTTGGGGCAGCGCCATGAGGAAACGGACAGGCAAGAGTGGCAGCCCTGCCCAGGGGAGGACGCAGACTGGACACAGAGAACACTGGCCTCCACCGTGCTGTTAGGACTGCCAAGACCCTAGCTTTTAATGACAATCTTAGGCTACCTTGATCTCTGCAGCATAAGGTAGAATGGGCCGTTTATTCCTCCTTGAAATTCAATTTTTCCTTGACTTCTGTAACACCACAGACTTGATTTTATCACTTCTGGTTGCCTCTTCTCACGTGTGCTTTGTGGCTTCCTCTTCTTCCTCCTCTCCTTTCAATGTTGGGTATTACAAGATTCTGTCTTTGATATATCCCTCTGCTTGTTTTACGAACTCTTCCTAGTCAGCTCTATTATGGCAGGCATCAGCTGTTCCCCAGTATCCATCCACCCTTCCTGTAGTAAAAGCAAATTGATTTCTTTTGGTGGAATGAACAGAACCTCTCCGTCTCTCAGCATATGTGATTCTGATGTACCAGTAAATAACAACCAGCATCCAGAGTGGGAGGAAGCCATAATTTGTAATATTTTTTTGGTGTAAATACTCTCACCACCATCAGAGCCTACTAATTCAGGACATATTAAATGAACACCTAATACGTGCCAGAAGGTGCTATTTTAGAGACCAGGAATCTACATTGTGAAAAGGACCAAAATTATCTCTGAGCTCATGGACTTTATATTCTAGTTATACAGACAGTTAATAAAGAATTAAATACATAAATTAAATAACAAGATAATATCAGGTAGTGATAAAGTAGAATAAAGGTGAGATGAGTGACTACGGTAGGGAGCTATCTTGGACAGTGTGGTCAGAAAATCTTCTCTGAAAACTGATGGTTGAGTTGAGACCCGAATGAGGAGATGTAAACCATGGAAGACCTGGGGGAACAGTCCAAACTTTCAGCTGTGCAACTTTTGCTTGAACTGTTTGGAAAGAGGTGGTATTTTTTTGTGGTTATTAAATTTGTAGGATGTTAGTCAGGAGGCGCTGGTATCCATTTCCTCACCCAGACAGGGGAGAAGCAGAGATAAAAGATGGAGATGGAGAGAGACAGATTCTTGGTGGTAACATTTGGGTGCTTGAACATTTGGACATCTTTACCCAGCTGTATCTCATGCCAGCATATCTTGGTACTTTTTAAGCATATGAGCCAATAAGTATCCTCCAGACAGTTTGTGTCTTTACTAATATACATATCTCTCCCATCTCTTCAAATAATATTTATAGATATACAACATGAATAAATACTATTTATTCATATACAATATATGAAAGACTCCAAAATCTCTATCTAGATTGGATCTGATTCTAAAATCCAGGCATATGTGCATATATACAGTTGTATAGATGCCTACTAGGTATCTTCCCATGCAGAGTTTTGCAAGATCACAGATGTAATATGTATAAATTTCAATTCATCATCTTTCCTCCACAAACTGCTCACTCTGTTTAGTATTTCTACTCAACTAGTCAAAACTATGGGTGTAGTTTTGTAGTCCTTCTTCCCCTTCAACCTCTGTAACAAATAGACAGTTAATTCCCATGAAATATAGCTCATAAATGCGTTGGGAACACACCCTCTTTTCTCTCCATTCCCACTCCCCAACCTTCGGGGCTTGTTTCTCACCTAGATTACAGATCTATTACAGGTCTCTTTGAATCCATTCTTCCTTCCCTTTAGTTTCAATTTCTAATTGCTACCAGAGTATAAATACTCTCTTTTTCATATTAAGTTCAATAGTAAATGTGACTTTAGATTTTGTATCAGTCAGGATCCTCCAGAGAAACCAAACCTCTAGGAGGAACCAATAAGAGTTTTATGTATACATGCTTATATTTGTATATATATATATATATATATATACACACACATGCATATATGAACTTATAAATACATATATTCATATATATATATATGTAGAATATATATACATGCATATATGAACATATAAATACATATATTCATATATAAATATATGTAGAATATATATACATATACATTCACACACATACAATATATAAAAAGATTTATTTTAAGGAACTGGCTCATGAGATTATGAGGGCTGGTAAGTCTGTAATATGTATGGCAGGCTGGCAACTCAGGCAGGATTTCTGTTAGTCTTGAGTCAGAATTTCTTTTTCCAAAAATCTCAGTCTTCTCAATCTTTGCTCTTAAGGCCCTCAACTGATTGGATGAGTCCCACTCAGAAAGTGTAATCGGCTTTACTTAAAGCAAACTGATTGTAATAGTTAATCACATTTACAAAATGCCTACATAGCTGCATCTAGATTAGCGCTTGAACAAATAACTGGATACCATGACCTAGCCAAGTTGCCACATAAAATTAATCATCATGGACCAAGACTAGGCATTATGAAACTGGTCACCTCCAGACTTTGAGAATTCTTGGATGATTTCAATAGTTTCTTTTTTTCTCCTTAATTGAATTGTCTTTATTTTCTTAATTTTTTTTATTGGAGTATAGTTGATCTACAATGTTGTGTGAATTTCTGCTGTATAACAAAATGAGTCAGTTATACATATACATATATCGACTCTTTCTTAGATTCTACTTCCACATAGGTCACTACAGGGTATTGAAGAGAGTTCCCTGTGCTATACAGTAGTTTCTTATTAGTTATCTATTTTATATATAGTTGTTTCTTGAGAAGGCAAGTTGAGGCAGCTGAGTGTCGAAGGCATAATTTCGTGTGCAAGAGAACCACTGGGGTGCTTGTTAAAGCTGTTGGTTCCCTGACTTCATTCTGAGAGGATTCTTACTTCCAAGGTCTAAGGTGGGTATGAAGTTAATTTTGTGGGTCTTCACCAAGATTTTAAAAAAGAGAGAGAGAATTATAAGATAGAAAATATCAGAGGACATTCTGTGTGGTAAAAGTATTGATTCAAGTGAAAATTTTGCATTTTTTTTGCACACATACTTATGAGTGTGCACATGGAGGTCTAAGGCATATTGCAAAATGTAGTTCTAACTCTGGGGAACAGTCAAGGTCAAAAGAAGTTCGAACACCCCCAGTGAGGGATATGGTCAATATTCACCCTTGTGACATGATGTGGCAAATAAGTCTTTCTCTTTCCTTATTCCATGAAATTTTATTGCCATTGATAGCTCCATCCATCCTTCCTTGGGCAATTTCTTCATCTTCAGGTCTTGTTGAGTCCAGTGGTTATGGAGTAATGAAAGGTTAAGGCTGAAAGGGTACAAAACAAGGGCACAAAATCCCCATTTCCACCAGCCCCAGCATCTTCTGCCTTCTTGCCACTTCCTCACCGTTCATCCCTAGCGTCCCTCTTTGCAATTTGTAAGACTTTCTGTTGCCTGTGCTGCAGGGATAGCAGAAGCCTGAAGTCAGATGTAGGGTCAAGTACCCCACAGAGCTGATAGCAATAGCAAAGTGTACTTTAATAACTCTCAGTTCCCAAGAAGCTCTGGGAACTAAGCGCGGGATTTCCTCTGCTTTTGCTCCTCGGCTTCTTGGCCTGAGGGAAGACCTGACTGATGGTTTTGAATATCCATCAACAAATAATAAATAATAATAATAACCTGCCTGCCGCAGGCTTGTCGGAGTCAGGGAGGCTGGGTTTGCTGACGCTTTCTTGCTTCTTAATACGACTTCAGAGTCAATTTTAAGCAGCAACCATAGCAGCTTTGCACCAGGGATTTGTCCTTGCTGCTGTGCTTGGGTCTGATTCCCAGGGTTGGGACCCATCTGGGGGAAATTGTGAAATGGGTGGTATGCCCATGGTGACGCCGGAATTTAAGATCTGGAAGTTTATTCTTTCCTCAGAATCGCCTCTCAGGCACCATGGTATTCTCAAATGTCCCCACTTCCCTCTTTTCTTCCAGTTTATGGGCTGGAAAAGACCCAGATTGAAGAAATAAGTCCTGGGTTGTAAGGAGGCATCCTTTCAGAAACACTTGCTCTCTGTAATGATTAAGCTCTTGGGCTTTGGGGTCAGAATTCCTGGGTTTGAATTTGAGTTTTTTTTCTTCCATCTAAGTGTGTGTATGTGTGTGTGTGTGTGTGTGTGTGTGTGTGTATGTGTGAGACCCTAAACATATTACTCAACTTCTCTGAGCTTCAATTCCTCATCTGCAAAACACACATCATATTCATAGTAATAATTATAATTGGTAACATTTCTTTAGTGTTTGTTTTGTTCCCAGCAGTATTCTAAGTGTGTTACCTGAATTGTCGCCTTGAAGCCTCCTAAGAATCCCATGAGAAAGGTTATGTAATTGTCTTTGGCTTACAGATGGGGACACTGAGGCAGAGAGTGGATAAGGAATGTGCCCCAGGCCACACATCTGCTAAACGGTGGGCCAAGATTACTCACACAGCTGAGCCTCTGCTCCACGTCTCCCGGATGCTAAGTGGCAGCAAGCATGGCCAGGCTTAGTTAAAATCCAGGCTCTGGAACAGGGGAAGTTTCCCTTCAGGATTTTGACTAGTCCAAAGTAAACATTTTTAATTCCAAATTTTCAGGTCCAGGGAAATCGTTGGTGTAGATAATTACCCTAACACCATACAAAGTTGCTATAGCAACTGTTCTCAACTCCACTCACCCTCCAGACCAGCCCTGAGAGCCAGGTGTGGGCTTTGCCTCTCCAAAATATCGGCTCATTTTCAAGAGAGACCTTGTGCTCTGAGGTTCTTTATAGCACCCAGCAAGTTGAAAAGCTTATCCTGGTTGGCCAGAGAGTTTTAAAGTCCATTCAGCATGATAAATGGGCTCTTGTGTGAGGGCCCTGTCTCCCCAAGCCTTCCTTCTCTCATCTCTGTAAACAATGGCCTACCCATGGCGATTCTTTTTGAAACTGCAAATACTCTTGGTTGGAGGAAATTTTCAGACATCAATTTCTTAGAGTGGCTTTCTTGATCAGATTACTTTCCTTCCAGTGAGGAGCCAGGAACCCCTGTACCCAGGAAGAGGGGAAGCTGGAGTCAGATATTGATGGTCTGAGTTTGCGCTGGTTGGTTACCCTGGGCTAGACTAGATCATGGAATCTGCTCTGGGTTCTGGCAGAAGATGATATTTCTTTGTTGCTCATGGTCAAAGACTGAGGGGGCCCTTCTGTATTTTCTATAAGCTGGGATCTAGCCTGGGAATCTTGCATTTGCTATTTTCCACAAATGTCTGCTACCCTATTGCTTGCTTCTGAACCTTCCAGAGATGAATAATTTAGTTGGCACAGAAATAAAAGTCCCAACACTCTCATCCCACTTCATTTTGGATTCATATTTAGCAGCTAGAGGTAGAAGGGGACAGTAGAGTACTAAAAGAGACTGTCAACTCACAATACATCACAGCCATATGGTCTCCTTCATGAAGAAAGCTTGTAGTGCCAGGCATGCAATGGCCAAAGTCCTACACGGTGAGAGGCATGTTTCACTGGACTCTTGGAAAATGATTCAGCCACACTCACTTCTAATCTGATTTAATGATCCTATTTTGATAGCTTTACGTATTTATTTGCTGGTTAGGAGAAAAACCACCACCTCACAAGGTCTCCCTGCAGGTGCTCTAAAACCAGGGCTACTGAAGGAGCCACTGTCCTTGCTCCATTCTGGGTTCCTAGGGCTTTGGTGTGAGAACGTGGCCTTCAGATGGGCTGGGATGTTTGAAAGGGCAGGGACCAGGGACAGAGGGTGAGGGCAGTGCTAAAGGTTCTGAACAAGCCAGCTGGGGTGGGAGCGTGGTTGTGAGGGAACATAATCTGGTGTGATTCTTTGTTTTCATGGCATCACCTCCTATTCCTCAGACCAACAGAATCACCAAGCTGTAAACGGCATACCTTACAAATCAGGGTTCCCTGGCGTGGCTGGAGCATTCATTACCAGCTGTAAAGGCAAGCCAGCAAGAGAGGTTGCTGTTCTGTAGCCCAATTTTCCATCGCAATAACCCAATTAACTGGTGTGTGTGTTTGTTTTACAAAGCTCCAAGCTACAATAAACCATACAGATACGCAGGCTGCAGAAAGCTCTGTAATTAGGACAAGGTGTACAAATTAAACTACTCTTTTTAAACTTCAAACCAGCTAACTTCTGACATACTGTACTGCTGGGGCTTCTGGGACTGAACCCAATTAACATCTTAGTATTTTATAAGCATCGTTTTAATTGCATTTGTATGCAATCTTCTCTCCAAGTGCCTTTCAAGGTGCTAGTCCTTGTTCAGCTTTTATTACTTTGGTGATTTAAATCTTCTCTCTCAGAGGTTCCCGTTAATAATGACTACTGCTGCTTCAAATGCTGGTCCAACATAAAACTCGTCTCTCAGAAGAATTATGTTTTAAAACAGTTACATTTAACTTTATTATTACATTTTAAATTTTTTTCTCTGTTTGAACATTATGCCTTTAAATGTTTTATCAATCTGTCAGCTCTTGTAATGGCTAGGAAAGAGATTCTTTTTAGAAGATGAGATGGTGGTTCCCCCACCCACTTCCCCTGCTCATCCTTAGTGTGGAGTAAAAGTGTTTGGTGCCATTGGATGCCATAAGAGAAGGAGGTAACTGAATGAGTAAATTAGGAGTTTTTAAATTTCCTTATGGGTTTCAGCATCTTTGTCTACATATTGAGGCTGAACCAGACAACTATGTTGTTTTCTTCCCATCGATATTTAAAAAGGCACCAAAATATGCAGGGATCAAGATAAATAAATAATATCTTAAAGCAATATTAAAAATAAAACCAACAAAATATGACTTGCAGACCAGCCATCATTTTTTGTAAATAAATCTTTTGGTGGCTGGGGTTAGGGTGAGGTATGTGAGACAGTGTTGTACAAGTGCATACTTGGTGTCTTGTTTTATTTGAAATTCTGATCTTTTATTTTCCATGGATTTTTTTTTTTTTTTTTGCTTTCATTTGTATCATCCAAAGTGTTGCATTAAAATATTACTTATTTTGATCCCTGGGTTTTTGGTGCCTCCTTAAATTTTACACCTGGGTGAGTGAGTGTCTCACTCACCTCCCCCTGTTCCAGACCCTGCTATAAATCTAAGTGCAAGGAGCACTTTAAAAGGGATTGAAACATGTGGAGAAGTCCCGAAGGAAAGTTTTCACCCAGTGAGTCAAAAATATAGGGGAAAATTCAGCCCAGGGTTTGGTTCTTTTTGAGTATGATGGCCACAGAAGTCCTCACTTTCTGCTTAGAAGCACCCAAATGAAGGGTGATGCCTGAACTTATGGGAATTATGGCGTGGCAAACTCTTCCTCTTCAAAATCCTAGCCCATGAAAGCAAAGCGTTTTGGTAATTTACCTTTGGCACATCCTATTGCAAGAAGGAGTTAGGAAAAATGAGTACTAATGTTGTGCTCAATTAGGATTTCTGTTATCTGGATAAAAATATACAGCTTGAGCAGGCAATGGGATCCTCCTGGAATATTTTAAATCTTTTTGCTTGATTGAGTGTCTTGTCAAACAAAACTGGCAGGCTCTCTCCCAGAGCTGCCTGAATCTATGCAGATATGATTTCTATCATGCCTTTATTATGTGTAGTCTGTAATAAGGATGAGCACATATAAATCATCTCTAGATGGCAGTTAGGATGCAATACTCAAAGGAGAAAGACATTTCTGCTTTCAAATGTCTAGTGATTTCAGATTTTATATAGCAAGTCTCCGCTGAACTGCACAATCTTCAATTCTACTCAAGCCCTTCTGTGGAAGAATGAGACTTTCATATCTTTTCTTTGCAAGGATCGCTAGTGTGGTAAGAATCATGTTACTAAGACCAGAGCACTGTATCTTTTTGGCTAGTCTGATGTCAAAGTTGCATTTGAAAAGAGGATACTTCTGTGATTTGATTTAAGAAGTTGATCTTGAGAGATGATGGGGGTGACCTCAGATTTGGGGTCTGCTTTTCTCTAAACAGGGCATGAGTCTTGGGTGGGGAAGTATCAAAATTGTGTTCATCTGAGTGTGCAGCAAGAACAAAGTGCATTTCTGGTGACAATTCAAAGGACCTTTCTTTCCCCTGGATCAGGAAGTGAGTCATAAATATCTTAACCTCTTCCCAATGACACAAAGTGTAATTTGGTAAGGAAAAGCAAAGCAAAATACTTCTACCACAAAGCCAAAGACAAGAGCTCCAGACTTGGCTACTAATACTGTTGAGCAACTACTATGTGTCAGCTACTGAGCATCTCCTTGTATTATCTGATTTACTCTTTGGTAGACTGTAACAATACAGGGACTATTGAGATATACATTGTACAGACAAGAAAAGGTAGGCAATGGTCTATCTATGGTCACAGATTTGGTAAGTTTGATAGGTGATGGGCTATGATTCAAATCCAGACACCTTGGTTCCTGATGTGATTTCTCATCCACTCTGTTTTCATATACTGTGTGATCTTGGGCCACCTCACCTCCCACACCTCAAGAGGACCAGGACAAAAGTGAAATAGCTGGCTAGGAAATTGAAGTAGGTAGGTGGCCATAAGGTCTCTGAATCCCACCTCAGTTGCCATTGCAAGGCAGTTTATAGAAATTCTTCGGTTGGGTTGTGGTGAGTGAGTCTATGTACTGGGGTGGCAGTCATGACAGTGAATGGGGTAAATTCAAGACATATTGTGAAGTAACTTTGGTCTTCAAGGCTTCCACTTCTCTGGTCCGAGGTCTTCTTCCCCTTTCAATGCCTTTCTTTCCTCCCTTCAGGAGTCTTGGATTTGACTGCTGTAGGTCCACCAGACCAATGCTCACACACTGCAGCACACACAGAAAATGACAAGTGAGAATGTCATTGGCAGATCAGGCTGCAGAGTTGGAAACCCTGTACCAGATCATCAATACCATGAAGCCTGGGGCTACATATCTCTATACCTAGCATAGTTGTTAACTAGATTTATCACTCCTGGTGCAAAGGGAGACTTGCGGTCAAATAATTCCCACTAAGTCATTAGAGATTTGACCAGCCAATATACACACAAGACTACTCTTCCTTTCGGGAACATTAGCTCTTGAAAGTGGGAGATTTGGGGGGGACAAGGGCTTTCCCCACAACCTGTCATTGTGTCAAGTGGTTTCCTTGCCCTGCAGTGAAAGGTGAGAGGTGAGAACTGTCAAGTCTCAGGCAGAGGGAGCAATTAGATCAGGAAGGAGGCTTAGGGAGAGAGCAAAGAACAGAAAGAAGACAACAGAAAGGAAGAGAGGAGCATTTCATGACTGGAGTCTTTCTTAATGGGACTGAGGGGGAACAGTTGTCTGAATACAAACCCAGGAAGTTGCTGTGACATGCACTATTTTCTACCTTATCTACAGGCAGCTCTGGCCAGATAAGGGGTGTCACTGTGATTTCTCACTCTTGGCTGCTCTGGCTGTGCAGTTGTCCAACTCCAATCCCAGAGTGTCTGTGTAAGGGCTTCCCTGGGCTTTCTCAATGATTGGCACAAGGATTCAGACCTTGTCAGCTGAGCTGCTTAGAGCTGAGATTCCAGCTGGTTAAGATGCATGGTTCTCCATAGCTTGCCCTGTAAGGTTCTCATGCTTCATCCATAAACTGGAGATGGTAATTGCCTCCCAGACTACCTTCCAGAATTGTCAAATGTAAGACATTACTATGATTTAAGGTAGCAACATAATTTCAAATAGGGAACAGAGACCCATGTAGGGGTCAACTGGGCTGCACCTTTAACTCAGTGAGAGGTGATTTGCCCTTAACTGATTTGATACTAGGGATTGCAAATGCCCCTCTGAAACTCTCGGGGTGGGAAGTGGGGTGAGGGAAGGTGGACATTCTGTACTCTCATTCACTCCTGCAGTTGTGAAGTCCTTATTCACACTTAACCTAAAATTTGCCTGAAATAAGGGAGGTTTTACCTTTCTTTACCTATGATACAGATGGGAAAATATGAGTGTAAATCATCCATAGTAGCACATCTCTTTATGTGCTTAAAGATTACCCAGAGTGCCTTCCACAGGTTTCTTTTCCATTAAGCAGGGACCCCAGCTCTGAGAGATCCTTTTAATTCATTTCCCAATCTTATTTTCTTTCTGTCAATAATTTAAACTGTTCTTTGTGGAATTTGACATTCAAAGCCTTCCACTTCTGTCCTGCCTTGTGGCCCACGAGTGAAGACTCGGCTCACCCACTCTTGGGAAAGAGGAGTGTGGCTGAGATCTTCCAGTGGCCAGCATTTGGGGGTGCGGGAGGGGGTGGCCATTTTGGATCACTGTGTTTGCCGACTGTTGACCTAGGAGGGATCTAGTGGCAGTCCCTGGCAACATTTAGCTTGGTCTTTGGGAGCTGGAAGCCTGTAGCAGGTGGTACTTGCTGAGCAGATGAGCTTTTATAGCTTGGTGCAGACAGACTCTGGGGCATGGCCCAGATAGATTAAACTTCAGAGTGTGCTGACACCTGCATATGGAAGACATTTAATGTAGGATTCAGTAATTGTTTATATGGCAGGGTGAGGTCAGCAAAAGAATGCTGAAGAAACAGAATTCCAGGGTGCTAATCTGGCCTTTGACAAACTATGTGACTTGGGCAAGTAACCTGGCCTTTCTGAGCCTCAGCTTCCTGATCTAGAAAATGAAGGCAGTGTATATCTCACTGGATAATGTGTGAAGACTAGGGGAGGCTATACATATCAAAATGTGGAGGACAGTTTAATTTGAATATTATAATAAGGGATTATTATTAATATTATCAACATTATTCACCTGGCTGAATGGACTATCCCCTTGGGCAGAAAAGAAAGGAAACATAAATTCTTAGGACTCAAATTAGCCAGAAAAGTCATTGTGTAAGATTCCCCCTTCAGTGCCTAAAAACTCCATCAAGCAGGGACATTGTCTTTTCATGGTGGGACTGCTGGAGCTTGGTGAAGTCTCCTTCTCTGGCTGAGCCTGGAAGGGCCAAGCTCTTTGCGGGGCCACTGTCTTGGAAGCTCTCTGAGACTGCAGAAATATTGTGACACTTTCCCTTCACTCAACAACCTTCCAGGGTTCAATCATTTCTTTCTTCAATATACATTTATTATGCTACCCTGTGTCAGGCACTATGCTAATTTTGGGGTTGCCATGATAAACAAGGCAGATATTATCTTTGGTCCCCTGCTTAAAAGTTAAAGTTAAGTCGCTCAGTCGTGTCCGACTCTTTGTGACCCCATGGACTGTAGCCCACCAGGCTCCCCTGTCCATGGGATTTTCCAGGCAAGAATACTGGAGTGGGTTGCCATTTCCTTCTCCCTTTTCCCCTGGTAGCTCCCTTCTAAATGGCTTTGGATGATTTTTATGGTATCCATGAATTTTGGAAAATTGGAGAAAGAATTACATGTGTTTGTGCAGTTGTTTTTCCCAAAAGTGTTTGTATCTTTGATAGGATTTTAAAAGTGCTCAAAACTTCTCCAAAAAGGTTAGGAATCATAGCCTGGTGGGAAAGATTAGCTATTTACATGAAATAGTAACTACAAGGCAGGAAGTGTCTTGTAGAGAGTCTTACAGAGAGTAAACTATGGGTATAGAACAGAGAGTGCTTCTTGTCAGCTGAGTTGTTTGGGGAAGATTGGATGGAAAAGGTTGTATTTGATCTGACTTTAAAAAATGGAAGAGTGCAATTCAGTGTCTCTTTGTTGCATAACACCTAGAGAAACCATTCATATAATAGTCTGTGTGAATAGTACCTCTTGGAGTTGAGCAGTGCACAACCTGTGCATCTATACATGGCGACCCTGATTTGTTTGGGGGAAAGAAACCATTCTTGTTGGTGAGTTATGGATTTCTTGAGAAAGCTGTGATAACCACTCTTTTGTCACATCATGCCACATCAACAGGTTAGAAAGAGGAATAGGAGAAACACTAAAGAAAAAGTCAGCAATACCACTGCTTGTGGAACAACCTCAGTGTGCAAGTAGGGTTGGTTTTCTTATTTTTCCATTTAATTTCTTGAAATCTGCACACACCTCATTCAAGGAAGCTCAGTGTTCCCCACCACTCCTTGAAATATCCAAACCCCCAGAGCTTGCTTAAGTAGCCCACAGGCTACTTACCGAGGAGGGAAGTGGATTATGGGCAATCTTCTAGTGATGTGGTTTCTCACTGGCCCATGTATGACTTGGAAAACATCATTCTGCACCTCTCTTGGGCAAGGCTTCAGTTCAGGTCCCATAGGACCTCATGGGCTCTTGGCATATCCTTACTTATTCAAATGTCTTCCAAGGATGAATAGAGTCATTGCTAAGGGCTGGCTTCAAGTCCACACTTTCACCAGCCTAGAACATTGATCCAGCTTCTTCCTCCCGACCCCTCCTCATCCCTCAAAAGGTAGAAGGTTTGATTACATCACTGTTTGAGAACAGTCTAGTACTCTCACAATATCTCCTTTTTTCCTTTAATTTTTATGGAAGTGTAGTTGTTTACAATCTTGTGTTAGTTTCTTCTGGGCAGCAAAGTGAGTCAGTCTTATGTATACATACACCCCCTCTTTTTTGGATTTCCTTCCCCTTTAGGTCACCACAGAGCACTGAGTAAGTTCTCATTAGTTGCCTATTTTATACATAGTCATGTGTATATGTTAATCCCAACCTTCCAACCCATCCCACTCCCCCTTTTCCCTCCTGATATACATACGTTTGTTCTCTACGTCTGTGACTCTATTTCTGCTTTGCAAATAAGATCATCTATATCATTTTTCTAGATTCCACATATATATGTTAATAAACAATATTTGTTTTTCTCTTTCTGACTTTACTCTCTATGACAGTCTCTAGGTCTATCCTCATTTCTGTAAATGAATCAATTTTGTTTCATTTTATGGCTGAGTAATATTCCACTGTATATATGTACCACATCTTCTTTATCTACTCTAATGATGGAATTTAGGTTGCTTCCATGTTCTGGCTATTGTAAATAGTGCTTCAATGAACATTAGAGGACATGTATCTTTTTGAATTATTATTTTATCTGCATATTTGCCTAGTAGGGGAATTACTAGATACATCTCCCTTTTGAAGAAAGTTCTTTTTAGGATTTTATACAGTGACACAGCTGGTAATTTCTGCTGAGAAAAAAGAAACTTATTTAGCCCAAGCTGAGTCTCTGGTAGGCAGTGTTCTGTTGGGCTCCCTCTCCACAAACAGGTTTTTTTTTTTTTTTTTTCCACAAACAGGTTTTGTGGGTGAGGTAGTACAACGGGAAGATCACAAGATCTCAAAAGTAAGAATTTGGATTTGGATGCTGCCTCAGATCTGTGACTTTGGGCAGTTTATTTTATCCTCTCTGAACTTTAGTTTCTTCCTCTCTGAAATCTTTACATATTGCTTACCTCAGAGGGTTGTTTTCCAGATTAAATAAGATGATGCCTGTGAAGCACTTAGCACTGTGCCTGGTATAGGGGTTAGGACTCAGAAAACTTTACCTAGAGCTAGTAGTGAGAAATAAGAAAGAAGATGAGAAAGAGAAGGAGGAAAAAAAATTGGACATGGAGCTAGAAGGGAGAAGCAGGAGCAGATAGGCAGCCAGCACCCACAATCACCCTACTGCTTTATGCACCAGAAGCCACCCCCAGTGATGTTCCTTCTCTTCCTCAGATGCAAAAGATATTGTACCCAGGGCTTTCCCCCAGTCAGCCCATAGGCTGTCGCAGCCAACCTCCATTCAACTTCTCACAGCTGGTCCTGCCTGCCTGCCTGCCTGTGCCTTGGAGACATTGCTGACCTTGGGTCCACTTTTCCTTAACCCTCCAGTGGGGTGTCCTGTGGGACTGGAGCATCTGGCCAAAAGAATGACTTCAGAAGCTTAGCAACAAGAATCAGGCATGTGTTCTGTGCTGTGGCAGCCCTCTAATCTAGAAAGGTACTGGGGATGTGTGTCAATGACACTCGTCATTTGCATATTGAGCTCTTCTTGGCCTGCACTGGACAAGGAAAGAGTGATGTGCTATGGCTATGATCTCTCAGTAAAAGACCAAGAGACCCAGAATGCTTTGTGCTGCTCTAGGGGTTGGCAGACTGAACTTAAGTAGGGTGCTAGGCTGCAACCTTAGTCTAGTTCTGGGCATGGCATTGCTTGTGTTTCCATTTCTCATGAGTCTATCCAGACCCCCAGATCATTAGAAAGAGTTCCAGCACGTGTAGTGGTGGGGGTGAGGAGAACTGTCCTTTTCCCTCATTTACATATCAACATTAATTGTGTTACCTTGAGCAAGTTACCTCTTTTCCCAATAGGTTTCCTCATAGGCAAAGTGGCAATAGTAATGGGTATTGTGATAGGGGGCTTCCCAGTTGGTGCTAGTGATGAAGAACCTATCTGCCAGTGCAGGAGACATAAGATACACAGGTTTGATCCCTGAGTCAGGAAGATTCCCTGAAGTAAGAAGTGGCAACCCACTCCAGTATTTTTGCCAGGAGAATCCCTTTGCAAATGTTTTCAACTCCCCTTGCAACTGTTTCCTCTCCCTGAGCAACCGCATGGATCAGCCTCATATAACACTGTGGCATGTTGGAAAGCCTTTGAGAAATGGTACCGATCTCTTGCAGTTGACCTTCCAGGGCCTGCGAGGCAGAGACCTATGCATGTCCCCTGGCCTGCAATAGCAGAGCGATAACTCTCCACATAACACTTCTTGTCTATTGCTGCATCATGTAAATGGAAGTTACCAGTGTTCATCTCAAACTCAGATCTAGGTCTCACCAAATGACTCTGGGGGGAAATTTTGACATGGAGAAACACCAGTGATAACTTCAGTGGGACAGAATGATGGGTGGGTGTATAATGAATAGCTGGAGCTTCAGGGTCAGGAAGCTATAAAGAAGAGTTCTGTGCTAAAAGCCCTTGGAACAGGTCACATAACTGTGTTTGGACATTGGGTTCATCATGGCCTGTCTCTTAACACAGTTTTTTAGTTAAGTTCAAGGAAGGAGCCAGTGACTTCTGCCCAAGGCTCTCATCAGAGTCTCAGGATTAGAAGGTACTAGAGAGTATCTAACTCAGCAAATATACAATACTCATCTCCCCACTCCTCAACCCTGTGTCCATAACAATGGCAGACATCACTAACTGATGGTAGTATTCTCTCTGGAAAGGCCTAAATGCAACTTCAGAATCCTTTAACACTTAGTCGTCCTGGCAATATGGCATTGACCATAGACTCCAACCAGAATCTTTAATTCTTAGTTTAGTTCTCTTCACATGGTTCCTTCTAAGGTCTGAGGGAATGGGGCATTTGAAGAATCCTGCTTGGAAAATATAGGTGTTTCTGTCTTTATTGGATGTTAATAGGGGCAACCAAGGCCTTGGAAAGGACATCAGATTAAAGATATGAAGTTAAGTTCTGGTCTTGATGTTGTTGCAGAGGAGCTGAGTGATCTTAGGCAAGGTGTTACCTCCTTGGATCTCAGTTTGTCTCACCTGTAAAATAAAGGGCTTGAGAGGACCACATGATTGCCATGGACCTTCTTTCAGAAGTATGGTTTTGAAATGTTTGGGTATGTCAAGATGCCTCGTGGAGATACATGTTTATTGCTCCCAGGAGTCTGTATGCCCTACATCACCAATGACAGATGTGTGACAACCATGCTGCCACTTCTCTTCCCTGCCTGTAGCTTATATGGGCAATGTGAACTCCATGTGGACTCAGTCTAGAGTCTTTTTATCCTTTTTGGCAGCAGGGGAGGGTGTCTAGGCAGCCACCATCAGTTGATTAAAATTTGCAAGGCAAATAAAAACTATTTGCCATCTGTTACGAGCTGAATCTTGCCCCTTCAAATATTCATGTTGAAGTCCCAACCCCTAGTACCTAGAATGTATTGGGAGAAAGGGTCTTTACAAAAGTAGTTAAGTTAAAATGAGGTCTTTGGGAAGAGTCCTAATCCAATATGATTGGTATCCTTATAAGAAGTGGTAACTTAGACCAAAATATGTACAGAAGGAAGATGGAGAACATGCAGGGAAAAGATGGTCATCTACAAGCCAAGGAGAGAGACCTGGGACAGATCCTTCCCTTAAGGGTTTCAGAAGAATGTTACCTCCTTAATCTTGGTCTTCTAGCCTCCAGAAGAGCAAGAAGATAAATCTCTGTTGCTCAAGTCACCCACCCTGGAGTATTCTGTTATGGCATCCCTAACAGATTCATATACCGTCCCTTGCTTACCTCCACCCCCTGGACCCTTAGTACAGCTAGGATTATAAAAACCCCCTCTCAGATCAGACATTCTGCAAACCCAAGAGCCTGACAACTGCATCCATTGGCTGTAGGTCCCTGGAGAGAGGAACTATTTTTTAATTAACTTAGTATAGAGCCAGGGATACACGAGGCACTCAATACATGTGAAAAGAAGGGAGAAGATGAAATGTTGGAAAAACGAAAAAAGAAAATATTGCTACAGTGTTCTAGAGAGGGCCTGTGCCATTTGGATATCTTTAGGATGTTCTTTTTTGTTTTGCTTTGAAAAAGTCACCTGGAGCTCCCTAGCATCAGGCAGAGCCTCTTGGCTCACCTAGAACTTTTTTGCCTTTTCTAGAAACAAAGATTACAAACTGAAACTCAAACAGGCACTAGGTAAGTAGAGGTGACTGAAAATGAACTGAAATTTCCAACAAGGCCAACGGGTTAAATCGCTGTTTCAGACTAGTTGGAGTTTGACTGGCTGAGGGTTAAAAAGGGAAGCTGGGAACCGGTTGGGAGCTGGGTAAGCCGCTTTTCTTCTGGGCTCCTCACTCTGGCTTTGGCATTTCACCTGCTAGATGGCGCTGTCCTCTAAGGAAAGACGCCAACTCGGCTCTAAGGGTGCTCAGTCAAGCAAACAGGAACAACTGAAGTTGGAAAGAATTGATGGGCAAGAGGCAGAGGGGATGGAGGCCAGTCCTCTCTCCAGCAGCAGCATCTCCTTTTGTGGTGGGTCTGGTTCCCTTTAGAGATCTCATTTTACAGTGTGGGTGTTTCATACATCACCTCTGAAAAGTCACAGGGCCTTTTTCTCTGAACAGAAGTGAATAAGAAGTGTGTGTGTGTGTGTGTGTGTGTGTGTGTGTGTGTGTGTGTGTTGTGAGGAAGGGGCAGGGAAGATCATTGAGGTCCCACCACAAGGCTGTAACTTACAAATGACATGTCCCAGTACTGGTCTTTGGCCTTGACTTAAATGAGATCAGTGGGAAAAAGAAACAGTCAGGCCTTTCACGGTGCTGCCTGCCAAGGTGGACGGCTCACACTCCTCGAGCTTTATCCAAAGCCTCTAGCTCAGCTTCAAACTGTGGGAGCAAACTGCTTGTGGGGGCCAAGACTCCCTTTCCTTGGGCAATGTTAGTGTGAGACCGACGTGCTGAATCTGGGTCTGCATGTGAAATCAGGGATGCAGTCTGTAACTACTCCCCCTCTATCAGCAGCCAGAAGGAAGAAAAACAAAGATAAGGGTCGGGGGGGTTGGAAACCAGGAGGGAACATAAGAGGAGAGATGGGAGGGTTGAGGAAAGACAGGAGACAAGGGAACAAAGAACAGAGGTGAGGGGTGAAGGGGATGAGGAGGGGTGAGAGGGACACATAGGACCAGGTGTCCAGAAAGAAAGGAAAAAGGCCATGCAAGGGGGCCACGGTGGAGGAGAAAGGATGGACCAGTAGGGGAAATGAGAAGACCAGGAAGCCAGAGTGGAGCTTTCAAGTCGGTGCTAAAGTCAGGAAACCTAAAAGGCAGAGGAAGGAGGCTCTGCCAGGCAAACAGGAAAACAGAGGAGGAGGAAGTCTAGCAATTAGAGAAAAGCTGACCAAGGGCCCAAAAGGAGGGGAAAGACACTGTGATGGGGAGGTTGCAGAAAGGCAAGGCAGCAAAGAGTGGCAAGCAAGCTCTGAAGCAGGAGGGTGGAAGCAAGGAAGGCAGAGAGCAGAGCTGGGAAGAAGGAAAAAAAAACCACGGAGATGGAATGAGCAAAACACAACTCAGTAGAGAGTGAGGGAACAGGGAAAGAACCATTAAAAGAATGCTTACCTTATAGTCGTAAAAACTGGAATGTGTGTATTTTGGCCTCTGGCCATGGTTCAGGAAACACAGTGTGGCTTTTAAGCAAATTGTGGAGTGGTTGTGTCCACGCGTTAGTAGCTTGCCCTGGTCTGATGTTGAAATGTAGCTGCTCTGGGCTGCCCCCTTGTTGGCTGGCAGCCGGCTACTGGGGACATTAGATAGAACCCACTCTCCACACCTAAGGTCATCCCTGTTCGATTTATAGAGCTGTAAGTTCACAGGCACAGGCTTCTCTTCCAAGGCGGTCACTGCCCTTTGCAGGCCAAGAGTTGAGATGTGAATCCTGTGGGGTGACCTGCTCGCTGTGTCTTGAATCAGTGGTCCCTTGGAGGATGTTTCTCGGTGGGACAGGGTGCAGAGGCTCTGGAAGGGCAGAGCAGGAGACAGGTTGAAAGTAATGCATGGAGATTAAGGGAAGGGAGCCTGAAGTCTTATAGCCACAATTTGGTTCCGAGTTTTACCATTTTACTCTGTAAAAGCTAGCATGTGTTTCTTAACCTTTCTGAGCCTCAGTTACTCATCTGTAAAATTGGACTCATAATCCTGCCTATCTCATAGTGTTCTGATGAAGCTTGAATGAGATGATCCATGGGGCTGAGTGGCTAGATCGTACTGATGCTCTTTGAATGTTACTTGTTCTTATCATCTAAAGACCAAATAACTCTGTGTGTGTGTGTTTGTGTTTGGGGGGATCAGTCCTCAAATGCAGAGTAAGGGGCTTAGTTTTGAAGGTACTTTAACAAGGGAATGATCTCTGCAAATGATTATTTGTGAAAATAGATCCAGTGGTGACATGTGGCTGTTTTGGAGAACAGGAGAGCATACATGAAGTAGTGTAGGCCTGGACTAGGGTTGGGGGGATGAAAAAACGTAAAAACATAAAAAGAAAGTAAAGAAAGAAAGTGAAGTCGCTCAGTCATGTCTGATTCTTTGTGACCCCGTGGAGTGTAGCCCACCAGGCTCCTCCATCCATGGAATTTTCCAGGCAAGAGTACTGGAGTGGGTTGCCATTTCCTTATCCAGGGGATCTTCCCGCATTGATCCAGGGGATCAAACCCAGGTCTCTCGCATTGCAGGCAGACACTTTAATCTCTGAGCCACCAACTGCTGCTGAAAAAACATAGAGTATTTTGAGAGGGCACTCCAAACCCAAAAATCTTTATGATTGGATAGATAGATGACATAGATACATATCTATAGATAGATAGATAGATAGGTGACAGAGGGACAGTTAAAAAAATTTATTTTTAATTGGAGGATAATTGCTTTACAGTGTTGTGTTGGCTTCTGCCATACGTCATCATGAATCAGTCATAGGTATACATATGTTCCCTCCCTCCAGCACCTCCCTCCTACCTCTCACCTCATCCCACCCCTCCAGGTTGTCACAAAGCACTAGGTTGAGCTCCCTGTGTCATTTAGCAACTTCCCATTAGCTATCTACTTTTACATATAGGAATGCATATATTTCAATGCTACTGACAGAAGGGGCATTTTAAGTACGACTCCAAGGTTTGGGGGCCTAGAACAGGGCAGAGGGAGCCCTCAAGCTAAGAATGACTTTTCACATTTTTAAAAGACTGTTAAAAAACAAAGAAAAACATGTGACAGAGAAAGTATGTTATCTGCAAACCCTAAAGTATCTCCTATTTAGCCCTTTACAGAAAGAATTACCCTACCTCTGGCCCAACCTATTATATCACAAGATGACTCTGCCCCAGAAATCAGGAAACCTGGAGAGGTGCAATGTCCCCCAGAAAACTAGAGCACTGGACTAAAGCAGGAGCAAGGTCTGTGTGAAAAATACACAGATTTAAGTCATATATTCGTTCCACAAATATTTTTTGAGTGTAGCTCAGGAGATAGACAGACCTGGTTGATTTCCAGCTCCATCTTCCTACTTGTGACCTTCAACAAGTTATCAAGCTCTGTGTATCTCTCTGTTTTTCCACTTGTAAAATGTAGATGATAATTGTACTTACCTCCTGAAAATGTTTTGGAGGATTAAATATGATAAGGCATGTAAAGCGTTTAGGCCATGTCTGGCACACACCACATAATAAATAATTAGCTTTTATTGTTGTTGGGAAACTAGAAACCAGAGATAGAAATGAACATGGCATGTGATACATGACAGTAAGAGGGTGAATAGACTTGATAAATAACAATAAGTCAATATCACTTGCCATTATTATTATCATCAATATCATCATCTTTTGCTGCTATTATAACTTGAAGTCTGATCCTGGGACCCCAGTGTTCTCATTCATAAAGCATGAGGTTTGCTAGGATTCCTTCCAACTCCATCTTTTTAACTTTTTGTCAATTTCTTCCTCCTTCCCCATTTCCCTCCCTTCCCTCTATGCGGTTACAAACACGCTTAATTCTCCTTGACATTTCTGACAGGCAGGTCATCTCTTCCCCATCCTCTTAAAAATCCTGATCATGTAAGAACTGATTCTATTTCCCCTCCATTCCCAGTGATCTCTCTTCCTTTTGCAGCCCCTCCCCCTCCAGGCGTTTACAACAAAAGAGTCAGGTCATTTTTCATGCAGTATCAGCCAAATGTCAGCCTCCAAAGCATTTGTCCTTGTTTCTCCGAGTGTCGGAAGTTCTCCGTCTTCCCACTAGGACTTTCTGAGAGCGTGGATTCCAGAATCTATAATTCCCCTTGCTGCAACCAAGCCTCTTCCCATACTCTGAGTAAAGGACTGAGGGGAAAAGGGCTGGCAGAGGAGCCAGGCTCCTGCCGGTGACTCGCTATTGTGGGGGTTTGTGCTGCACCCCGCCTGGTTACTTACTGCTGCTTTGAGAGGCCAGTCAGGGGAGAGAGATTAGGGTCATCAAGATAAGGCAGAGAATATTCAAACTGGAAGTAAAAAGGGGCTGTTTTTCCAATAGTAAGTAATCAGGGAACAGGAGGATGTAATTTGCAGATTAGGAAAGTGAACAAAGAACATAAAATTAACTTTATAGCAAAGAGGAGCGCAGTCTGTTTGAAGAAATAAACCTCCATAAAGCATTATTGTTGATAAAATCAGACTGTTGATTTAAACTAAATAAGAAATATGACCAAATCAGGGTGAGGAGGTGGTGCTCAGTGAAGCTGGGGCTAAAACTTCAGGAGGGAATGGAAGGTTGGTTTGGGCCTGAGAGACCTGATGTGGCGTGCGGTGTGTGTGTGTGTTGGTGTGTGCGTGTGTGTTGAGAGACAGAGGTAGCATCAAAGCAAGGATGCCTGTGCTAAAGGCATAGATAATAGGAGTGTGCCTTTCTGAGATGCTTAATCTGCCTTCATTTAGTGATTGCTTTAATTTAAATTGATAAGAACAGATACTATATTTGATATTAGCCAAAAGGCCGAGAAGTGATAAGACTGCCTTTATTTTAAAAGTGGCATTGACTTCCAAGCACTGGTAATTAGCACATATGTTCCTGCCTCCTATTTTGAATATTCAAATGCCCACATAAGCTCACCTGAAATAGCAATTACTTTCCCAGTGAATACCAGGACTGACCTGGGTACCAAAGCCTGGGTACCAAGTCCCAAGGTCATGCCTTTGATCCCAAGAAGGTTAGAGCAGCAGGGCTTCTGTCCCCTTCATCACAGGCAAGTTGGCCAGATTAGGATAACACACCTGTAGTGGGCTGTGACAGATCCAACTCTGTGCTGTTAGCTGCCCTATATTTCCCCATGTGAAGACTTCCTGGTCCCACTTTGACTAGGAGGGGACACTTACATGGTTTTGTTGACTTTGGGCTGCTGAGACAGAACTCTTTCCAAAGACCAAAATTCAGAGAAGCATCCTGATAGCTCAGTTGGTAAAAAATCCGCCTGCAATGCAGGAGACCCTGGTTCAATTCCTGGGTTGGAAAGATCCCTTGGAGAAGGGAAAGGCTACCCACTCCAGTATTCTGGCCTGGAGAATTCCATGGATTGTATAGTCCATGGGGTTGCAGAGTTGGACACGATTGAGTGACTTTCATTTTCACTTTCATCCTTATGTAACAGTGTGTTCAGAAGTCTTCATTCCCCGTCTAGGTCCATTATTCTCCCTTCTCTGTCTTGCTCTGACCCTTGGAAGCCACATCCTGGGAATTTCTTATTTTCTGGCTTTCTGTGTGGTTCAGCTTATGACAGGCACTAGCAGGCTGGAGAAGAGACAGGCATGCTACGGGCGGGCAGGGGCTTTCTCTACTGAAGTTCAGAGCCCTCTACAACTATATCTTCAGCCTCAGCTACAGGTTTCTCTGGGCTCGGGGCCTTAACCTAGTCCTTTCAGCACAGGGTTCGGCCCTGGCCCCCATGCAGCTGCTACACCTGGAACGTCTCACCAGCTTTTGTTAGCTTCCTTTAAATGTGCGCTTGCATTTAACTATCACTTCATTATGCTACTTGAGTCTGCCGTTCTTGTAGGACCCTGGTGAGTTCAAGTGATTGCAAGTTCCTATCTGGAAACAAGAAAGCCTGGGTTATAGAAGGTCATCAGGCAAGTTGCTTCTCCTTAATAGCCTCAAGTTCTTCATCTGTGAAATGGGCATGACAGTGAGGTCATGCCTCAGCTAACACATGCTGAGATTCTGTTTCTGCTAGAGATGTAGTGGGCAGGACTTTGGAGGAAAAAGAAACATGAGTTTGAATCCTGGTTTTGACACTTACTAGGTGTGTGGCCTTGGTCAAGTCTTGATCTCTTTGTTCATTACCAGTAAAATAGGGAAGATAATCCTTTCCTTGCAAGTTGAGGGGTGGGGTTAGATATTAAAATTACACATATGGAAGCAGTTAAAAGTAGTTTTCATGATACAGGAGGTATCCAATCCACGGACGGCCTTTCTCTTGTTTCCAGGCTATCTTGGAGGGAAAATGCCTGAGCATGAGAGGAAAGGAGTTTGTAGATTCTGGACGTTCCCATTCTTTTCACCTCGAATTCTGTTTATTTACATCTGCTGACATTTCAGCTCACAGACTCCCATTCATTTATTCTTTCCAATCAGTCTAGTGCTTGAAGATTTCTCCCTGGAACCATTCCTTTAAAAGGAAAGCAGGCCTGTGGTTAGTTGGAAGGAAGGAACCAGAAGAAGCAGGTCCTGGGCATCAGGCTACTCACTAGCCTGGTGTTCTGACCAGAACAAGGATTTCTTTCAGCTCAGAGTTCTCTGGGATAGATGACACATTTCAGGGACTTTCTCTTTCCTTCTTTATGCACATGTCACCTTTGTAACCGAAGGGTTGGGCCTCTAATTTTTTACGGTAATTGCTCATACCTAGATTTTAAAACAAAAAGAGCTCTCAGCCAACACAATTTATAGTCCTGCCCAGTCCCAAACTTGCCGTAAGTGATTTTTGCACAGAAATTAAAAAAAAAAAAGTATAGAATGGAATTTTTGAAATTTTTGCTTGAAATTTCAATATTTAAATGTGTGATTCATCCCTGATAGATCCAGATGTGGACAAAGCTGTGAGTGAAAGGGAGTTTATCTGTAATTTCCTTCAGTCATTCTCAGTGTCCTCTTTTTTCACTTCAGCATCTCATTCTCCAGATGCTCAACATCTTTAACTGCCCATAGTTGACCAGAGAGCCTCTGACCAGAATCTTTTTCAGAATCAAATAGACCCTTGTAATTCTGCCCTTATTGAATATAAACTTGCATATCTTTTGTCTGTCAGTAGCCATCGAATGTTCTCAAATTTATGACAATTTAATCCATTCTTCTATCTATCCATACATTTCATCCATCTATCCTCCTAACTGGCCAAATGACCCAACCAAATACTGGTTGGGAGAATTTTATGTGTAAAATGTGATGGTAGGCTTTCTATAACAATTTTTAAAAGCATCAGCTGCTGTTCCAGACTTAAGAAATAAAGAAGATATTTGCAGACCCCAAACAAATAAAGAAAAAATGTTTTCTCACAATAGTGCAAGCAAGGACTAAGTGTCTCGTAGTGATAATATAATAGGTATAGTTAAAGATCAAAAGAAAGAGAAAGCAAAATGGGAAAGAATAATAAGAACTGACTTTAGAGAAGAAATGGGAATAGAGCCACCCCTTAAGTGGCTCTAAGATGAGTAGAATTTATGCAAGTACAGAGAAAGGTGAAAGCTACCAGAGAAGGCATGAGAGTGGGGAAATGGAAAAAATAGGAGCTAGATTTGAGTTAGTAACTGTGGTAAGATTGGAAAGATTGATTGGAACTGGTTTTTGGAAAAGAGGCTGGAATGTGAAGCTGAGAAGTATAAGCATTTCCTACATGTAATAGAGAGCTCCTGAAGATTTTCTAGCCTGGAGAGCCATCTAATAGAAAGGTACAGAACATTGTAAACTATGGAGTGTTTGTATTGTCTATAGACTCACTAATTCATAGATTCATGCAACAGGAATTTAATGAGCTCTGTGTGTGTGTGCTCAGTCATGTCCAACTCTTTGTTAGCCCATGGACTGTAGCCCACCAGACTCCTCCGTCCATGGAATTCTCCAGGCAAGAAAGAATACTATAGCAAGTTGCCATTTTTTCATTCCAGAGGATCTTCCTGACCCAGAGATTGAACCCCTGTGTCTTGAGTCTCCTGAATTGGCAGGCAGATTCTCTACCACTGTGCCATGTGCTAAATTCAGTGATCATGGCTGGACACTAGTTATTATGTCTTCAGTTCAGTCGCTCATTTGTGTCTGACTCTTTGCGACCTCATGAATCACAGCACGCCAGGCTTCCCTGTCCATCACCAACTCCCAGAGTTTACTCAAACTAGTGTCCATCAAGTTGGTGATGCCATCCAGCCATCTCATCTTCTGTCGTCCCCTTCTCCTCCTGCCCCCAATCCCTCACAGCATCAGGGGCTTTTCCAATGAGTCAACTCTTCACATGAGGTAGCCAAAGTATTGGAGTTTCAGCTTTAGCATCAGTCCTTCCAATGAACACGTAGGACTGATCTCCTTTAGGATGGACTGGTTGGATCTCCTTGCAGTCCAAGGGACTCTCAAGAGTCTTCTCCAACAAAAGCATCAATTTTTCAGCGCTCAGCTTTCTTCACAGTCCAACTCTCACATCCATACATGACCACTGGAAAAACCATAGCCTTGACTAGATGGACGTTTGTTGGCAAAGTAATGTCTCTGCTTTTTTAATATGCTGTCTAGGTTGGTCATAATAGTCCTGGAGAAATCCAAGAAGCCCTTGCTTTGGGGAGAGTTTCTTATTTATTAAGACCAAATAATTAACATAGAGAAAAAAACCATTGCAATTAACTCCTTTTAAAAATATTTTTATTGTAAAATTAAGCACACATATAGAAAAAAAAAAAAAAACCCTAATATAAGACTTAGTGAATTATTGTACAGTGAGTACCCTTTTAAATGGAATTCTCTGGTGGCTCAGATGGTAAAGCGTCTGTGCCTACAATGTTGAAGACCCGGGTTCGATCCCTGGGTCAGGAAGATCCCCTGGAGAAGGAAATGACAACCCACTCCAGTACCCTTGCCTGGAAAATCCCATGGATGGAGAAGCATGGTAGGTTACAGTCCATGGGGTTGCACACAGTCAGACACAACTGAGTGATTTCAACCATCACCACCCTTATAACTATCACTCAAATCAATAAATAGAATCTCCAGCCACCCCTGTAACTTCTCCATGAACCTCATATCAACACAATTTCTCCTTACCTCCAGAAGTAACCACTATCCTGACTTTTATATTAATCATGTCCTTGCATTTATTTGTGGTTTTATCATTCAAGTGTGCATCGCTGAATTGTAGTTTATTCTTGCCCTTAAGTTTTTAAACTTGATATACCTTTTAGGTCTGTTTAATCTATGGTTTTTCCCTCTAGCTCTTTCCCTTTCTTACAATCTATTTGTGGACAAGTCTGGGCCATTTGGCTTGTTAAGTTTCCTACAGTCAGATTTGCTGACTGCTCACTCATGATTCTTCCCTGGTGGCTCAGACAGTAAAGCATCTGCCTGCAACGTGGGAGACCCAGGTTCCATCCCTGGGTGAGGAAGATCCCCTGGAAAAGGAAATGGCAACCCACTCTTGCCTTGCAATCACTCTTGCCTAGAAAATCCCACGGATGGAGGAGCCTGGTAGGCTACAGTTCATTGGGTCACAAAGAGTCGCACACGACTTCACTTTCACTCATGATGAATTTCAGTGTGTTCCTCTGTCTTTTGTATTTCCTGCAGATTGGAAGCTATATCGAGAGGCTTGATCTGACACAGTTTTGATCTCTTTAATTAAGTTATAGGTGATGTTCTGTCTTGTGTCTGGTTTATGCTGTTTTTTGATATTAATTAAAATAGATGCTCAATGTTGACATTCATTAATTCATTGGGAGTTGAAAACTAGTAATAATTTAATTCTATAGTATATTTTTATTTGTTACTTGGGGTACATTTTAAAAATATAAAGGAATAACATCTCATCTGCTGCTTTGTTACACCATACTACAATTCATATAGGATAGGTAAGACAAGATTTGATTACTGTTTTATTTGCCTAGTTTTCAAGATCACAACTGGATCATTGTTTTGTCTGAAGTTAACCAATTATTATTTTAAAAATGCATGTCATTAATTCATGCATGGTTTTATATGTATTTGATGAGCTTCAATCTTCTACATAGCTCAAATCTTTGGCAGTGGAAAATTCTTCAAGGTGCTTCCTGAATTCTTTTGACATGACCTTAGTGGTTTTTTTACCACTTCCTTCTAACTTCATGTCAAGATGTTCCAAACTCATGGATATTTCCTGCTGCAGACCTTAAATTAGCCATTTATCCAAGAAATCCTGGTTTCATTCAATGGGATATGTCACTTGAAAGTCAAATCTGAGTGCTGAAGATGCTTACAGCTATCAGGTTAATTTTTGTTTCTAAATCCTTTTAATGGAAAAAGCTAGAATAAACAAATACCTTGAGTTCATACTGATATTTCTAATTCAGCTTTAAATCTATAGGATGTCTACTTAACATTGCCTTAGTAACTCCTTTCTTTCATCAGAAAATTTTTGAAGGTGCAAGGGATAGTAGAATTAGAAATATTCCATTGTTAGCATTTGCTTTTTTCTACTTCACATATACAACATTCTCAGAGTAATAATTGCTGTACTATCACTGACATTATTATTACTGAAAGCAGATAAAGCATTTCTTTGCATATGCTAATCTTCTCCCCATTTTTTTATAGTCGTATATTTGCATTTTAAATCATATAGCCATTACATACTGGAATCTCTACCTTTTAACCCTCATTTAGTATTTTAGCTTCAAGAAACTATATATCTAATATTCACCAGCAATACCTGTCTGAAACTTGTTCTTTAGTAGACTTCTTAGGAAGGACTCATGGGAATAATATTCTCTGAATCTTTGCATGTCATTAGCAGTTTGTGATTTCCTGGATAAAATATCCTTAGTTCACATTTTTTCTCCTTGAATATCTTAAATACATTACTGTAATTTCTTCTGGCAAAAAGCTTTGCTGTCAAAAAAAATCAGAAGATAATTTAATTTGATTTCTCTTATATGTTCTTTTTGCCTAGCTACCCAGATTTTTTTTTCTTTTAAATGTGATAATTTTTCTAGACTATGTCTTGATTTTGGTCATCTGGGTCAGTGTTCTCAAGTATAGGCTATGTTCTTTCAATATATAGTTCACATCATTTTTTATATTGGGAAAACTTTGCTGAATTATAGTTCTTGGGTTTTTTTGGTTATTGTTCTCTTGTGATTCCTATTTTTATTTGCTTTCTTCTTTGAAGTCTCCTATTAGTTGAGCATTGGATCCTCTTTGCCTATCTTCCAGTTAACTCTTTTAAATGTAAGTTTCAATTGTTTGGTTTGTGTGATAATTCAGAAGACATCTGGGCAAATATGTGCCTATTTAAAAGCTGATTTATGATTCAGGGTAATGAGTGACTATTTAAAAATATTGTTTTCATTTTATTGGGTGAATTGGAGAAACTGAATCATAGTCTCCAATGAAGAGTATACATTTACAGCACAACAGCAGATTGGTAGAAATGACAGTTTGTTACCCTGAGACTTCTCATATTATACAGTCTAAAAATATGAGCCTGGCACTGGAGCTAAGACCTTACTACCTTTGTAGAATTAGAAATCTTTCTTTGCCTTTCCTGATTATTAAAAGCCTATTTGGAAGCCTGGCGTGCTTTCCATGGGGTCGCAAAGAGTCGGACATGACTGAGTGACTGAACTGAACTGATTTGGAACCAAAGGTGGCATCCCTGGTGGCTGAGTGGTAAAGAATCCGCCTGCCAGTGCAAGAGATGTGGGTTCAATCCCTGGGTTGGAAAGATCCCTTGGAGAAGGAAATGACAACCCACTCCAATATTCTTGCCTGGGAAATCCCATGGACAGAGGAGCCTGGTGGGCTGTAGTCCATGGGATCTCAAAAGAGTCAAGACATGACTTAGTGACTAAATAACAATTTGGAACCAAAAACCTCACTTCCATCAAAAATATGTTTAAGGAGATTTCATTTAATTGTTTCACAGTAGAATCTACAGTAGGATAGATGAGGGTGGCTCTCAAGGCAGGAATAAATGCTTGGAAGCCAGTCTGAACTAAACATACTCTGTGGCTTAATATAATAGCTTCCAGTGGAGAAGGGATACAATAAATATCCCTCAACATCCTATGTTCTCCGGTTTGAACTAACATCATTCACTATAATAGTGTGAAGTTGCTGATCCACCTGACTTGAACTTTTATATTAGTTTCCTGTTGCTGCTAGAATGAATCAATTACAAATCTACTGCTTTAAAACAATACAAACTTGTTATCTTACAGTTCTAGAGATCTGAAGTCCAAAATGGGTTAAAATCACATGTTGGCAGGATTTCTTTGAAACTCTGGAAGTAGATAGCTTGCTTCCTTGCCCTTTTTAGCATCTAGCCATCAGTACTTCTTTGCTATGGCCCTGTCTTCCATCTTCAACTCCTATCACTACAATCTCTGCCTCCATCATCATGTAGCCAAGTCTCCCTCTGCATTCCTCTTATAAGTACACATTTGATTACATGAGGGCCCACCTAGATAACACAGGATAATCTCTCCATCTCAAGATCCTTCACTTAATCACACTGGAAAAATCCCTTTTGCCATTAAAGTAAGATTCATAGGAAGGACCTGGGGATTAAAACATGGATTCATGTCAATGTATGACAAAACCCACTGAAATGTTGTGAAGTAATTAGCCTCCAACTAATAAAAAAATAAAATAAAATAAAATAAAACATGGATATCTTGAAGGGAGCCACAATCTAACATACCATGTCGGTAAGCTTTTTGCACAAAAGAATTCCTAATAACAGAGAAAAGTAAACTCGTTTACAGGTTGGTGATGAGACTAGCTCAGAATAGTCTCCTGGAAGCCTGCAATTTATTTGATGACTAATGTTTTGTTGCTGTTCAATTGCTAAGTCAAGTCCAACTCTTTGTAACCCCACAGACTGCAGCATGCCATGATTCCCTGTCCTTCACTATCTCCCAGAGTTTGCTCAAACTGATGTCCATTGAGTCGGTGATGCCATCCAACCATCTTATTTTCTATCATCCCCTTCTCTTCCTGTGCTCAATCTTGCCTAGCATCCAGGTCTCTTCCTGCTGCTCTTTGCAGCAGGTAGCCAAAGTATAGGAGCTTCAGCATCAATGTTTGAATTAGTTTCCATTTATGCTTACTAACTAATAAGAAGAATAATCTCCCTAGCCTACTTTCCTGTACCAAAAGGAAAACTGAACTGAGGAGATATGTCCTGATTCTTCCATGGCTGTAAGGAATATGGAATACTGCATACACCATAGTAGTAACTGTGTAATTTGGATGGCATGACGTCACATCATAAGAAAGTGTGCACATTGAGGTGTCATTAGTCCCAATTATTGATGAGTCAGGCCTTGCCCAGTAATCTAGGGGGAAACTATCGCTCATACATTCTGACTACCACTTGCCCAGAATTGCCATTCATGCCTGAGTCCCTTGAATAAGGCAGGAAGTCTCCACTGGGCATGAGGTAAAGACAACCAGTAGGACTTGCTCCTTCAATTAGGAAGTGAGTCCCTGGACCTCATGGATAACCCCTCCTCCAGCGTTGAATCAAGAGCTGATCCTCATGGAATGCTCATTTGCAGGCTGATTCTCAGAATGAATTTTTGCTTTCTTGACCCAGGGTTCATGCATGGGCTCTCTTTCCCGTTGGAGAGCTTGTCGTGCACAGAATCAGCATCCTGGTCATGGATTCTACTGAAGAAAGAGTGAGGCAGCTTCTTTTGACAGCTCTTTGCATGATAGACCATGCATGGTTATTATTCAAACTTTCTTTCCTCCTACTCCACCTCCTGCACCTTCTGCTCTGTAACTGCCCAGGGTCCCAGGACAGTTGAAATCTCTCCAGCTGGGCGCTATTTTTAACTTCTCTGTATATCACAGCTGAGGCCTTGGACCCCATACACATGTATCCACAGCCACTGTTTGCTTTGGTCTGAGGATGCCGATATAAAACCTATGCCCACGCTTGGAGTGGAGGAGGCAAGGGAGACAGGAGGTCCAGTGGTCTTCTCCCAACCTCCTGGACTACCCAGCTCTGCTCATTGCAGTATGTAGCATGCAGTACAGTACTCTGTAAAATGTGGTGTTCATGGGTGCTGCATGATAAAGTCTATGTTAGGTCCTATCTGCTCAAGTTTGGGCCAAGATGAGAATTACATTGTCCAGAATTTCTCTCCCCTCCCCTCTGACTAAAGGCAGCTCCTCCTTCCTGCCAGAGCCAGCTGAGTGTCTTCTCTCAGGGGAGGTAGTGAGTAGACAGAAATGCATGGTGAATAGCCTAGTATTAGGAAAAGAATGGGTCAGTTTCTAATTATTTCTCTCTTTAAGGGACCTGCACTAGAATGACAGAGAATCTAGTTAGAATTAAAAAACTAATATATCATATATATATATATATATATACACACACACACACATACACATGCACATTATATATATGCTACAATATATATTATATAGTACAATATTACTTATACATATGTGTAATACATACATATATGTATTAAAACATTTTTTTAAAACTGACTTTAGTTTGAAACTTTTCACCAGGCATTTTTGTTTCAGTTAATCACGTTTCTATTGCAGTCTGGGGACTTTCAAAAACATTTCTAGAACCCCCTATCTTGCTCCCAAAGGCTTAAGCATTATTTGATAATTAGCCTTCACAATTATGTTATACGTTTCAGAGAGAAGTGTGGGCTGGAGGAGGGTGGGAGGAAGAAAGTTGTGTGTGTTAGTTAATGTGGGAGGAATGAGGGGTATTATCTGGGGATTGGAGGAATGCTTCTAAGAGAAAGGAGTTCACTGTCAAAATTGTGTTGGTTGCCAGTTCTCTGTGAAACCCTCACTTAGACACCAGGAAGGGGAGTGGGGGAACATCGATAATATTCTCGCCTTTTCTAATTAAAATGATGCCAGAAAACAGGATCCACATAGAGGCTAGCTACGTGCCGCTTAAAAAGAAATATGCTTCATTACATTTTCTCTCCGTTTCCCAGAGCTCACAATGGAAACAAGAGAAAGGAAGAAGACCTGTTAAACTCTGGCATAGTATTTTGTTATTTACCCAGCTGTTAGCACGGTGTCCCAATAAAATAACTCTTGCTAAAATGACAGCTTTTCTCCCTCTATTTCTGTCCATATACAGAAAGTGTATGTGTTCATATACCTTCTGCCTCTCAAAGTTGTCACCCTCACATAAAAGCAAGGCACTATCCTCTACTTCCAGAGTGTGTTCCTTTGGTTCATGCTCTCTCTGATTCTCTACCGGAAACCATCACATTTGCATCTTCAAAGAGGTCTATTTGCTCTGTTTTTATTTTATAAAAATTGTTTTCTTTTTTAAAGGGAAATTTTTGTGTTTTTGATTGAATCAGATTTCAACAAGGTTGGATATGTGACTGATTTCGAGAGTGAGAGAGAGAGAACTAGCAAGGACACTGTGTAATGCTATGTATTGTGTGTGTGTGTGGTCTATGTGTTTGTGTGAGTGCATGTGTGTATGCACACAATACAGTGGGTCTGAGAGTTCTTATAGTTGAGAATGGCCCTCAGCCAAAATATTAAAATAGATAAGATGTGTGCTAGAGGCCACTTCTTTCTTCATCATTTCTCTTTCAAATCCAAAACGTGGAGGATCACAATACCTAATCCAGTCTACAGTGGAATTTCTGGCAGTACCAGACAAAGGGAAAGGTTTGTTTGCCTATAATTTATTAGTTTTTGGTGAGGAGAGGAATTACTGAATTTCTTGGTTCTTCTAGAATCACACCACATATAGAACTTCTTGAAGCTAGTTATGCTAAAAGTTTTTCTTGGCCAGAGCAGGAAGCTCGCCATAGAGCAGGGCTTACCAGTTTAAAAGCCTATAGTGGCCATGACCATGATGGTGATGCAGGGACCCCGCTGAATGTGAGACAACTGGGAGTGAAGGGGACCGTGCAAACAGAGAACCATAGCCACCCAGCTTCAGCCACTGCTGCTGGTCAGGAAAGTGAGCCCAGCGTTGGCAGACCATTGACTTTTTTTCTGGATGATTATGTGAAATTTCATGGTTTTAAGACATCCATCATTCATTCAACTTAAGAGGCGAAAACAACAACAACAACAACAACAACAACCCCTCTCCACAGATCAGATAAAGCATATCAGAGGTCTGGATTTCTCTGCTACAGAAAAAAGAGGGTTGAGTGCATTGTGGCCCATTAACATGGTGCACAAACTTGGATAGGTCTGTTTACTCCTTTATGAACCAGAGGAACTGGGTAGATGAGCTCTAAAACTTCTTTTTGCTTGGACCTTTTAGAAATGTATGATTCCTGAGTCCTGTGTTCAGCCCTTCAAAATCCCCTTCATCTTGTTTTTCATGAAGAGTTGTCCCAAAACAAGAAAAGAGAATAAGTATATATACACCGGGTTGAGAAAGGACTAGGTAACAGGAGAGATGGGCAGCTCATGTGCCAACACATGCTTAGGCAGAAAAGCCTTTCTTCTTTGAATTCTTTATGAGAGCCATCTTTTCCTGCCCTGAACACCCACAGACCTTTTCCAACCCTCTCCTTCAAATATGTCCACCCATTATATTTATTAATTGCCTGCCTGGGGCCAGGCATACTCTTTAAACTTGCCTCACTTTCCTAATTTGTTGTTCAGTCAGTAAGCTGTGTCCGACTCTTGGCGACCCCATGGACTGCAGCAGGCCAGGCTTCCCTGTCCTTCACTATCTCCTGGAGTTTGCTCAAACACATGTCCATTGAGTTGGTGATGCCATCCAACCATCTCATTCTCTTTCATCCCCTTCTCCTCCTGCCCTCAACCTTTCCCAGCATCAGGGTCTTTTTACAATGAGTCGACTCTTCACATCAAGTGGCCAAAGTATTGGAACTTCAGCTTCAGCTTCAGTCCTTCCAATGAATATTCAGGGTTGATTTCATTTAGGATGGACTGGTTTGATCTCTTTGCTATCCAAAGATTACTACTTTAAATATTTGAATAAAAGGAGAGGGAAAACTTTATTCTGCACATTTCGAGAATATCAAGGAGGGAAGACTGGTCTGTGGGATGTGCACACTGTGGGAGAAGCAGGATGAGCTCACCCTTCACTGAGGAATGCACACAGTGAGACAGGTCACCCTTTGGAGAGCCCTGACTTTGGGAGCCCATGGAGAATGAGGCAGAAGCACCCCCAAGATGGCAGAAGACCATGTGGTACATGATGACACTCCCTTCCACTCCCCTCAGTTCTTCCACAAAGTTACCAAAGTCAGGAGGTGCTTGTGCCCAAAGATGGCAGCAGGCTCAGGTGCACAGAAGAGAAGGAAGGCCAGGACTGTGCAGAAGTCTTGGGGCAAACTGTGAGTTGCAACAAGCCATAATGTTGTCCAAGCCGATTTCTGAGATGCAGTGAGGTCCCCAAGTAAGATCTCAGATCAGCTGGGGGCAGTTTGAGAACAAGAACCATGTCGAAGTTATCTCTGTAGGTGACATGCTGTCATCATAGGGCTTTTTCACAGAGTCAATGCTCAGTAAATGCTTGCTTGCTTGCTGAATGAATGAACAAATGAATGAGAAGGCTGTCAACTGCCAGTCCTAGAACATGGAATGCAAGCATTGTATGGATACACAGACTAGAAATAAACCAGTCTGGAGAGAGTTAATTTCTGCCTTTAGCATTCACAGGAAGGATAATGTATGCTGGGGAGGGAAAGCATTAGTCTTTCCCTTTTAAAACCCCCGAAAAGGTTTGTCTGAAGCATGTATTTAAATGGGCAGCATACAGGTGTTTTCAGAGTTGCTCCAGCCCCAGAGAAGGCCTCAGGGCAAACCAGAGAAGACGGTACTTGGTAACGAGAAACACTCCTCAGCTACTCTGCATGCTTCAGTGGGAAAATGCAAATCAACTCATTTCCGCTTTTGAGGACAACTTCAGATAAAGGGGTCCCCGGGCAAAGTAACCCCTTCAATGTGCCTGGCTGTCTTTCCCCATTGCTATCTTTTCCTGTGCTACCTGCCGCGAGAGCTGTGGGGGGTGGGGAGGGGGCTGTGGATTGGCTGCACAGGAGATGAGAGAAGAGATGCATAGTAATGAGGAGCTGGGGAGCTGCAGGAAGAGAGAACAGGATAGGGGCATCTGTGTGGGGAGACAACTTTGTGGAAAAGGCCTTGAACTAGGAGGAGGAATCACCTCCAGTTCTGACTCTGTGGCCCCCAGCTGTGGGTGACCTTGGATAAGAGGTGGGGTTCACACACAGTCAAAGCTAAATCGAATGAAGGAAATCATGCTAATCCCACCATTTAGGGTTTTTGTTTTTTTTTTTTTACATTGGGATACTGAGATCTGAACAAAGTATCAATGGTAAGTAGAAGGTAAAGGTACAGGTCTCTGACTGCTAGAACAGAGCCTCCCATCATCCAGAGTCATGCTTAAGGGTATGTGTAAAAACAGGCCTGAGTATCCATGTTTTACAGTTTGGATGTGAATATTTGGATGTGCCTCAGGGCTCAGTAAAGATTTTCAAGGGTCTGCCTTGGTGGTTCACTGTTTAGGACTCTGCGCTGTCATTGCAGGGGACATGGATTCAATCCCAAGTCAGGGAATAAGATCCCACATGCCACATTGCCAAAAAAAGAAAAGAAAAAAAAAAAAGATTTTTAAGACTTGAAAAATTAATATGTTGACCTCTGCTGACCCAACATAGGTAACAGTAAATAAAAACAATGAAAAATTGTAATGGAAGTGTAAAGAAGAAGAAAGAATTAATTTTTCCTTTTAATTTCACTCTGATGATTTTTAAGTAACAAATTCCTTATAAAATTTTTTTTTGAGGACTCCTGTTTTACCAGTGTATCTTGGCACATGAATTTTCTGCTTATTGGGAAATCCAGTCTATGACATTGAATGTCATCAGGTACTTATATTTGAATCAGTGTGTGAGAGGGTAGTGTAAACACGTTTGGGCAATTGTCTGTTGTTATTTTTGTGTTTATGTGGTTTTTATGGTATTAAGTGCAAGTATCTGGGGGTGTGTGAATACGTATGTGTAACAAATGCAGGTTTTTATTTCCTTTTTCTACAGAGTGAGGCAATCAAGTGATTGTTAAAATTGGCAGGTTGTATTTTGCTAAATGAGATAACATGTAAACAGAGTCTTTCCTACGGTGGCCTGAACTCAATGTAGGAGGTTACTTTTTCTCACTGCATAAGATAGAACCACTTCAAACCTGAAGTAGCCTGGATTAGAAAAGCATCTAGGACTTGAATTTTTAGAGAAAGTCACATGTCATAGGAATCAAAGATAGGCAAGTTGGTTTTAGGTTTTATTGATTCACATACTTTGCTATTTATGGATAAGGGTTAAGTAACTTTTGATTTTCCCTCAATCAACTACAGACTTTACTGTAGTTCTGTGCTTATATATCAGAGACTTATGTGTGTGATATAGCTATATATCTATAACTACAGCTATAGGCATATGTGTGTTTATACACACATAAACACACACACACTACTTGATATTGGCGTCCTTTGGCTTTAGGTTGGCTTGGCTCTCTGGGAGCTGGGCCTGAGATGGTTCCCACACATCCTGGTATGTAATACATAACCTGGAGTCAATTTATGGCATATTCTCCCTTCCTCTCAGGAGATTTTGTCCTCCTCTGGAAAGAAGTTTCTTCATGTCAGTGGGAGACACTCACTCAAACTGAAGTCTGAGATTATTCCCAGTAATCATGAGGGGAGTTGAAGGAATTCACTGTAGAACACTCTACATGTTTTTCCTCAAGTGGTTTTCTCATCTATTCTGCTAGATGATTCTCAGAAAAGATCATTGCAATATTAAGCTAGTGCTCATTGAGTCTTTAATGTTGGCCAGTAGTTCTCAGGGGTGGCGATTTTGCCTAATGTCTTTATCCTTTCCTTCCAAAGGGTATTTGAGAACGTTGTTGTTATTCAGTCACTAAGTAATGTCCAACTCTTTGCAATCCCATGGACTGAAGCACGCTAGGCTTCCTTACCTTTCACTATCTCCCAGAGTTTGCTCAAATTCATGTCTGTTGGGTCGGTGATGCCCTGTAACCATATCATCCTCTGCTGCCTCCTTCTCCTTTTGCCCTCAGTCTTTCCCAGCATCAGGGTCTTTTCCAATGAGTCAGCTCTTTGCATCATGTGGCCAAAGTATTGGAGCTTCAGCTTCAGCATCAGTCCTTCCGATGAATATTCAGGGTTGATTTCCTTTAGGATTGATCTGTTTGATCTCCTATATATGAGAATATCTGGATCCAATTTTGATTGCCACAACTGAGGAAAGAGGAGTGCTATTGGCACCCCTGGCTAGAAGCAGAGATGCCACTGTACAAAATACAATGCAACTCCCGCCCTGCCCCCCACCCCGCCATCAATAGAGAATTATTGGACCTCAATATCAGTCTTACTGAGGTTGAGAAACCCTAGTGAATACCAAGCTCTGTTTGCTTTCATTACAGACATGCCTCCATCAGTCTTATGGATCTGATGGGGGTAGTACAGTTGTCCACTCCCCATCTTGAAGATGAAAGGTAATATGGTGAGGAGAGAAGAAATGACATGACTGAGGCTACCAAGTCCCTGGTGCAGAACTGCATGTGAGCCAGATCTATCACAGTGTGAAGCACCACTCTCTTGCATACATCCTTTGTCCTGTCTGACCAGCATCCCGGAGAATGAGCTCCTCTGTACACTGGCCCATCTCACAGGTCTAGGTGAATTGCTCTTGCCAAGGGGAGATCAGTCTAGATTTTTGTCATCCTCTCTCACCATGTGATGTGTTCTATGTTGAAAGTCTCCTATAGTCAAAAGATTGTCCTTGTTTAGCCCCTTTTCTTTTCTTTCTTCTCTTCATCTCACCCTTTTGGTTTCGTTTTTCTTGCATCACAATAATCTTACTCTCCTCCTAAATGATAGTCTTGTTCTTACAGAGCCATCTGATAGCTGGAGGGTCAACTCTACTCATGGTTAACATGGTGGTCATTGAGGGAGAGGGTGTTGATTATACAACCAGGCCAGAGAAGGGGAGAGTTTTCTCAGAAACTGGATGGTCTTTGACTTTCACTTTTAAATCCTTCTGATGAGATTCTTTAGCTTTCAGAGGCTAGGAAAAGAAATGAGTACTCTGAATTTAGGTTTCAGATTGTGCCAAGATTTCACAGGAAAGCTTTTTCTTTCACAAAAGCCTTTGGAGGAATTCCTTTTTCAGGAGAGAAAAGCATTCCTGGAGATCTCATTAGGTAAATTACTCTCAGATTAACATATTTTATTAATTACCTATTATGAGACTCCAAAGCTAAACAATCATAAAAACAACAAAAAGAAGTAAATATAGTTCCCAGTGACTAATAGATGCCATGAAAGACATAATCAGTAAAATCAATTATATGCATTATTATAATGAAAGGTACAGTTAGTGCTTTAAAAAAATAATTAGGTTATTGGCTAAGAGGAAACTAGCCCCTCTCCATTACCCCTGGAGCAAGCCCTGGAGGCTTCACTCAAAGGCTTTTAGTACAGAAATCATTGGTTTTATTGGCCAGGCAAATTAGTGACTCCATTAGCTTTGCCAGTGGGGGACCCTGGTTTTCCTAAGTCACCAGGTGCTTTTGATCTGGTTGTGCATTTTTTCGAGTGGAAAAAAATATAGGGCTGAAACAATGCATCAAGATGTGTACAAAAATATCTGCCAGTCTAAATGTGTGATGTGTGCAGGAACCAAGGTACAAGAGGTAAAAGACAGGTGACGGTTTGTGTTGTGTGTGGTTTGTGCACTCTGTGTATGCACACATATGTGACTCTTGAGAGCTGATTAACATTTCCAAACCTCTGTCCAGAGCTCCACCTGTCCATCTTGTTTTGTATGTAAAAATATTACACTTAAGCCACTAGCAAAGCTACCTTCAAAGTAACCAACAAATAATATATGCAGTCTTTTTTATTTTTTTTCTTATCAATATAAAGAAATGTAGAGTGCAAGGCTGGTGAAAGCTCGCATTAGACAATGTAATGAAGCAGGAATTAGAACAGCGTAGTTCCTCTGGCCATTATAAATGAGGACGGCAGCTACCTGGAGAACAGGAAAACTGATGAGTACAGTCTGTTGGGGAGAGCAGGAGGAAAATTTCCCTCAGGAACACATTTCAAATTACTTATTTATGAACTGATGAACTGGGAGACCACCTATCGAGACAACGGCGTAAGCAGTCCGCTGCAGACAGCTACAGAACTCCAGCTAATTGTGCGGCTGTTTTCTGTTAGAACTCCTGCTATCCAGCTGGGCTTTGGAGGCAGGAAATTTAGGCTCTAACTAGAAGTTACGCTTTCCGTCTTTCTTGTCTGCATAAATATATACATTCATATTTTAATCCACTTGAATTGTTTGGTGAGAGCTTGCGAAAAAGCTGTTACATTTGGCCCAGGAGGGCCTGGGGAGGAGAGGAGGTTTTGGTGTTGAAAGGTTTGCAGGTTAGGCCCCAGGGTCTGGGAGGGAGACTGAGTTTGGGATTTCTGTGTCAGCTCGCAAAAGGCTATTGGATCAGACCATGGAGAGCCACATCTTCCTCCTTCTCCTCTTGGTCAGCATCCTCTTCCCCTTCTCAATGCCATCATTGCCATGGAGACAGGATATCCCATGAGACAGGGTATCCTGTGCTACTTCTGTGCCGGGCTTTCTGTTGTGCTTTACATGAGAGATCTTATTTTATCCTAAGAGCCTGATGAAGTAGGCACCATTGTTATCCCCGTTGCAGAGGTGAATAAACTGATGGATGAGAGAAGTGCAGTGACTTTTTGAAGGCCATGAGTTCAAGTTTGAGCCCAGGGCTCAGACCCCAGTCACCTCCTGGAGGAGTTTAGATGTTCACAGGAAGGAAATAGAGTCTTCTGTTGGGGAATGCTATGAACTTATTCTTTCTGCTGCAGACGGTATGTTTCAGGGGAAGAAAATCAGACAGGAAACTGGGGGGCATGGGTGTTGTTGAGAGACAGTGTAGCTTAATGGTTAGGAGCTTACTCTCTTAGGGGTTTTTATTACTATCTCCATTTTAGAGATGAGATAATAAAGACTCTTGCAAATGTGGCCAAGTTGCCTTAAGTCACTCATGGAAGTGGGGGAACTAGAATTTGAACCAGACCTGGATTGTGAGCTTCCCACTTAGTAAGGAGTTCCTTGAGAGTGGGGTTTAAATTTTATTCAACCTGTAATTCCCAGTAGTTGGCAAAATACCTGTAGAGAGGGACCTTTAATACCAATTTGCTGAATTGAATTTTCAACTCAAAATTTGGTAAGCTAATGGGGCTGTTACAAAGATCTCTATTCCTTGGTTGATACTGCAATAATAACAGCATGTAATATTTATTGATCATCTAACTGTGCCATGCCCTATGCCACACCAGTATACAATCACCTCATCAACCCTCAGAGCCTGATGAAGTAGACATCTTTATCATTATCATCTTAAGATTATAGTTGAGGGCACTGAAGCTCAGAGAGGCTAAGTCAGTGATTCTCCTCTGAGAGTGATTTTGTCCCCCAGCTCCCAAAGGGGCAATTGTTGGTCTGAAGACACTTGGTTGTCACAGCTGGGAGCAGGGCTTGGGTGTGCTACTGGCACAGCCTCTAGTGGGTAGAGGCTAGTTTTGCTGCAAAATATCCTATAATGCACAGGCCATCTCCTCATAGCAAAGACATTTCTATCCCAAAGTGTCAGTATTACCCTACTTGTCCATATTGAAACTATCCAGGTTAAGAGGTTGCCCACACTGTTGCATGATAGAGCCAGGATTCAAATTTCCATGTCTCACTCCAGGGCACGTGTGCTAATCGTCCCCTGGACAGTTCTCCCTGTCCTTTCTTTCTTGGGAAGCCTATGGTTTGCTCACAAGACATGGTTACATCATAGTACGAGTTGCGGGGTGTTAAGTGACTCCGCAGAATGAATCAGGGGCCTCTGGCGTGTATCTCTGTGCAGAGAAAGTCCTTAACCGAAGCCTGAGATAAGTAAATGCTGTCCACCTGGCAATTTTGTCAGGGCCAGGTGTAGCTTGGAGCCAGGAGGACTTGGAGGAAAGATGACGGGGCTGGAGGGGATCCTTGATTCCAGACTGACTGTAACCCTTCCTAGTGTGTAGCTTCTGGAAATTCCCAAACACTCTCTGAGCTTCTGTTTCTTTAGCTGTGAGACAGAGAAGACTCCACACTGCCTGCTTCTCAGAACTATTTATGAAAATCATGTGAGCAAATGGTCTTCCAAGAATTTTGAAAAGGTCAAAGGGGTACACATTTGTGGGATTCCCTTCATTACTTTGGCAAACATGTAATATTAACTATCACAGTTTACATCTTACTATTAAGTATTCACTCTTTGCCAGACATCGCAAGGACTGGAAATGCTCTGCTCATTTATTCCTCAAAATAATCCCATGAAGAAGGTGCTAACTTAGAAGGACCCCGTGCTTAGTTAAATAAGCAGAGTGGTTTGACACCCTCCTTCAGTTGTGATTCTATCAGAGATGGCCAATACCTGCTCTGGGTTCAGACGGATAAAGGTTATTAAAGTTGATCGTTTCCCTGTGCAAAGAAGGAGTGACATTTACCAGGTTTATTAGTCAGTCCTATCTATATACTGTTTAGGCAGAAACGACAGGAAACTAGACCAGAGGCAATCCAATAATAGAGAACTGGTTAAAGAGGCTCTGGGTTCTGACACTATCACAGCAACAACAGCCAGGATAATAATGACAACAGAAACAATGTTATCAATGACAAGACCTTCTTGAGTTCCCTATGTACAGAGCCCTCTGCTAAGCTCTTTGACATGCATGATCTCACATAATCCTCACAATAATTCTTGTGGTATGTGTTCTCATTATTCTCACCTTTCAGATAATTATTCATCTTATCCACCACATCATAGAGCTTGAAATGGAATCCTGGCTCTATTTGCTGGTTGTAATTTCTTGGTTGGGTCTCCCTGGTGGCTCAGTAGTAAAGAATCCACCTGCCAATGCAGGAGATGCGGTTTCAATCCCTGGGTCGGAAAGATCCCTGGAGAAGGATATGGCAACCCACTCTAGTCATCTTGCCTGGAGAATCCCATGGATAGAGGAGCCTGGAAGGCTACAGTCCATGGAATCAGAAAAGAGTTGGACACAATTTAGTGACTAAACAATGCCTTGGGCAAGTAATGTAGTCATTTTACGCCTTGCTCTCTTCATGTGTAAATGGGACTATAGCTTACTTTATAAAGTTATTATACATTTTGAATTAGACAACATAGTCTAGAATGTAAGAAGGGCCTTACCCATTTTATCTTATACACCACGTTTTAGATTAGTGCTCAGTGCATAGTTGGTGTATCAGCTATCTATTGCCACGATGCCATGTAGCAGCTATTCACAAAACTTTTACGGTATACAATAGCAAGCAATAATGTGTGAGCTGATTGTTCACACATCAAGCGTTAGTTGGGTGTTGGCTAGGTAGGTCTCTGGTCTTGTCTGGGGCTTGCTCGTGGGTCTGAGAGTCAGTTCACTGTTGTCTGTGGTACCTGGGGAAACTTGGTTCTATTCCACAGAGCCCTCCTCCTGTAGAATGCTAGTCCAAGCTCATTTTCATAGTAATGGGAGAGGTACCAGAATGCAGGTGGAAATGCTGTTTCAGGTCTCTACTTGTTTCATATCTGCTAATATCCCACTGGCCAAAGTGAGTTGCTTGTCAAAGTCTAGGGTCATGATCAGGTCACTTTGCTCAAGGTGGAAGGATGAAGAATTAGGGCCAGTTTTGCAGTCAAACTATCAGAATGAACTCTCAATAAATATTTGAAAAAATAATTTAAAAGTACTTAGCACACAATAAAGGACCAGAAAATGATAGTTCACAACTATCACAATAGTTATCTCATAAACTATGGATTTCATTAAAGGGTTAACCCAGAAGAGGTACTTGATCAATCATGCTTTTCTATTGTTATTGTTTTCCTGTCCTTTAGGTTTCCAAAATATTTTGGGGTGTCAAATGAATCTAATTACACTTTTTCTTTTGAAAGGGTCTAAAATTTTACAGGTCACAAAAGTAACTGATAAAACAGTTTCTCTAGAACCAAGGTAACCACAAGGCTCTTTGAATTTGTCAAAATAAATCCCATTCTCAGCAAATTTCCCCTGACACCTTCTTATTTCAAGGTTCCATTCCTTTGTTTTAATCTGATGGGGCATGGACCTGAGTTTTGAGAGTAGTGATTGTTTAAACATTCCTTTTGAAGACTCCTGACAGCTCCTAGGATGGAAGCAGCCTTCCTCAAGCCTGAATTTGGCCCACGGCCTCTTGGATGCCCTGTCTGTCTGTTCCTGAGTGCTTGTTGTGGATCAACAGGCCCCTCAAATTCTAGTTTCTTCTTAACGGTTTGTACAGTCTGCTTTGAGTGTGTGTGTCTTTCTCTGAGCTGCTGCTGTGTGTGGCGACGACGATGACAGGTTGGTTTAATGCAGCTCTTGCCAAGTTTAAGGGGTTGTCAGACAAGTATCATGGGGGACTGAGGGATTGCTCTGAAAAGTCATTCTGAATTGCTAACTAACAGAACTAGCACTCAGGTTAGGGTGGGCTTCCTTGTATTTGAGGAGCTGCAGGGAGGCCCTTGGCAGAACTGACCTCTCTCTTCACTCTGAGGACTGATTTGGTGGGCTGCTGAAATACCTCCAACCTGGAGTTATGGGCCCCAGGAGGGCCCAGGATTAGACATCAGAGAATTCATCAACCTTGTAAAATTGCATGCAAAATATATCCTTGTAAATGAACATATGACTGTTTGTTGTGTTTTTTTTTTTTTTTTCCCTAGGGGGAGGGGGCCATAGCTCCCATCAGAATCTCAAGGTTTGTGACTCACAGATACTGGCCTATCCTGGTTAGGGCTCCAAGCAGGCTCTGGAGGAGAGGTAATTTTAAGGAGCTTTGTCTGGATACTGAAAACAAAATAAGCAGCCAGAGAAGAGTTTAAAGAAGGTGATACAGGTAGAGCTGATTTATGAAAAGCTTACTCTAAGTGTAAAATCTAGCTATAGAAATTGTTACAAAAAAATTGCTATAGCTATTTTTCTCTCACTTATGTTTCCACACATATACATGTTGAGTGTCTTCACTGTGCCAGAAACTGTGCTGTAGGAACTATACTCATGGAGATTCTGGCAGTTGGAATACCTGCCCTCATAGAGATTAGAGTCTAGGGAGAGAGCTGAATCATTCTAGTTCAGATAGGAATTTTAGAACCATAGAAGAAATGTTATTTGATCATCCATTCATTTGTTAATTTGATAAATATTTATTGAGTGCCTACTGTGTGCCAGGTCCTATGCTAGGTCTTGGCGGGCATCAGTGAGTTTTAGACAGGCATCATTTCTGCCATCACAGATAGAGGGGTGCAGACAGCTGAATGAGCCATCACAGCACTCTGTGACAAATACTAAGAGGGATTGACAAGGGCAGAGAGGACACAGGGGTAATATACCCAACTCAGCTCCCAGGATTCAGGGACAGTGAAAGCTCACATTCTATTTCAGATAAGGAAAGAAGGAACACAGTCACAGATTCTGTGACACTCACCTTAGTTTCAAATTCTGTAATCAACTCCTGATCTTGTACCCCAGATAGACTCCTGGGACTCATTAGTCCAGTTCGGATCCAGACCCCTGGACTCCTGCTTGTCTGGTAAGGGGAGCGGATGAAACAAATAAAAGGAGGTGTGGAAATGCCAGCACATTCCTGGTTAAGTAGAAACTTGAACGTCTTGGATCAGTTGCCTCCTTTTCTTGCTTATCAAATAGGCACAAGGATTTGCTGAGGGCAGAGAGAGTGGAAAGGGCTGAATGGGTTTAATAGTCCAACTCCTGCATCATGAATTGAATGTTAGAGTCTTGGTTTCAATCTTATTTTTACACTTTACCAGCTGCATGACCTTGGGCAAATCCCTCACTTCTCTGAGCCTCACCATCAAACAGGATTAGGAATATCCACGCTGCCTATGTCAAGAATATACTATGAGTACCCATGCTCTTCTGCTTGGTGGAAGCTTCTTGCCCTTTAGAAAAAGAGACCATGTCTGTTTTCATAGCTAAGGAATTCCTACAGACTATACCTCCAAGCCTCCACTTTGTTTTTTCTGATTAGGATCTGCTTTCTCTGGATCCATCCTATGAACTTGTACTTGATTTCTTTTGCCTCCCTCTGACTTCTTTAGATGTAATCAACTCTTGATTTTGTACCTCAGATAGACTTCTGGGACCCATTAATCCAGTTTGGGTCCAGACCCCTGGGTTCTTGTCTGGTGAGGGGAGCTAATGGAACAAATAAAAGGAAATGTGGCAAACATAATGTCACATTCACCATGCTATTTCCTCTTTGTGAACCTATAGGAAGATCACACTTCCAAGCCTCCCTTGCAGTTAAGTTGGAGCCTTGTGACTGAGTCTGGCCAATAGAATGTGGACAGGAGTGATGTACGCTATTTCCATGACTGGGCTTATACGTACCCATGCGTGATCCTCCAGTGGTCTCCTTCCCTGCCATGAGGACCATGTGTTCCAGAATGTGTAGCAACAAGGTGGAAAAGGGCTATCTATTATACCTAGGTCTTATGGACTGTGATGAGAGTGAGAAATAAACATTTATGTGCTAAGCTTTTAAAGTTTATCTGTTGTATCAGCTTGTGTTAATAACCCAATATATGTGGTAACATATGAAAGTCTTCTGTAAACTTTAAAACAATTGTAAATTTTATATTTTAGTTATTATTCATATGCTCTCACTTATAAAAGATGCTTGTTGATTATTAGATTCTCCTAATATCTCTCTCTCTCTTTTTTAAAACTTTTTTATGTTTAAAATGACAAAGTCCCATGCAAATAAGCTCTAGAGAAGAGTGAAAATTTTTTAGGGGAGAGGGAAATTCTTCAGACCCAGAGTTCTAAATATTATCTTGAGGTCTTGTCTCTCTCTGTCTCAGAATTTCTTTCCTTTCTGTTGACTTTGTCTGTATGTTCACCCTCACCACAGGTTGATCCTTGATTGCTCTAAGCTTATTTCTACCAGCTAGGGTAGAAATGGCCTAGAAATCCTAGGCCATTTTCTTTCATTGGTTTCAGCAGATCTCCAGGAGGTGCTTTTTGTGGCTTGGCATGGATCACCTACCAATCCCTGAACTGGTCAGTCACTCACTATTTGACCAAGTTTAGCATGGGTTCACCCTTGGAGACTGGAGATCATGATGGTTCTCTACTGCCAACTACATAGGTTGATATTAGTGTAGAAATGTTTCTCAGAAGAAAACTGAAGTGTTAGTATTCAAAAGGAGTATGTATATATGTCCACTATATAACCTAATTATAACTAAAGCTGATATTAATAAGTGCTTATTATGTATTAGAGATTGTGCTAAGTGCTTTTTATATACTATCTTATTTATATCTCACAACAATTCTAGCAAATAGATTCTGTCCTCTACAGAGTAATAGCAATGAAATCATTGATCACTTTTCATAATGTAAATGTATACACAGTTTTTAGTGTTAACATGATTACAGAGGTGAGTGTATGTATTGATAATCTAATTCTTGCAGTAAAGGAACAGTGAAACTATTAGGGAAGAATTGTCTGGCCTAGGAATATTCCTGCTTTAGTGATTCAGGCCATTCTAATAAACATCAAGAAATATGCGGCTTACATTGTATTTATTCATGGAAAGATACTCATATAACACTGTTCCAGTGTCATCAATACAACTGTAATTCATGATCCTGACAACAGAGCAATGCATTCTATGTGGTCTCACCATCGAGGAAACCTCTAAAGCTGAAGCTGCCAAAACAAAAATAAAAGCCATAAATCACAAATATTCAAACTTTCCCTCCTGTTCTGACATGTACAGCTTTAGCATTTCAGGGCTAAGAAGGTGAAAGTAACATTTTGTTTCACACTTCCTAAATTCTCCCCTCCAATTGGACTCCAGCTATCCAAAGGTCTGGCACTTTTGAAACTGATCATGAAGGGTGGAGAGGGGATGGGGAAAGATCACAACTGGGCCCATCAGCACACTTTCTGGTAAATGAGGGTAGTTGAAAGTCTAGTATGAGAACCAGTGCAAATAGGGATTTCTCTCATTCATGAGAAAGGAGACATTCTCTGCTTAGCTATGAAGGGCATTTTGTCCTTAGATGTTTGCCACAAATTTACTGTCTGAATTCCTGTTTGGAAAATTGAGCTTGGTGACACTTTTATTAATGCCATTCCTATTTTCACTGACAGAGCAGTAGCTTTTACTTGGGGCCATGTATTACATGCTTTCCCCAGCTCAACTCCAGAATCCCAACAGAGGGCTAGTGCTGGTTGTTACAAGGATGGATAGCTGTCCACCAGAAATTTGCTATCCTCTTTTCATAGAATGCAGCTATCATTGGGAGGCAGTTGCCTACACATTTCCCAGCTTCCTTTGAATCCAAGTGTGGCCACATGACTATTTCTTCAGTGGAATGGGAGAGAAGCCCTTTCTATCTGGGTTTTTCAAGAAGTCAGTGTGCCTTTTCTGCTTACTCTCTTCCCATCTAGAGCTTACATATAGAGGCCTCTGAGGCCCTTGAGGATTATATGGAGCTATAAGATGAAAGGTGCCTGGATCATGAATCACATCATGGAGAAAAAATGTCCTCCAAGTAGAAAAGTCCAAGCAAACTTCTAGGAAAATGGCAACATTTTTGGCAAGTTTGCCATGGGACAGAACTATATGCTCATGGGAACTATATCCTCACAGAATCTGGATTCTAAGAGCTCATATTAAGTCTTGCTCATCCTGGCAACATGCATAATTCTAGACTTGAACTGTCCCAATATGGTAGCCACTAGCTCCATATAGTTACTTAGACTTAAATTTAAATTAATTAAAATAAAGTAGGACATTCAGTTCCTTGGTTGCACTTGTCACAGTTCAACTCAAAATGTGGCAAGTGGCTACTATATTTGACAACATACATTTAGGATGTTTCCATCATTGTAGAAAATTCTACTAGATAGCACTTCTCTAGACAAGTTGAAATCTAGATGGCGAATTTATTTAGAAGGAATAGCAGGGAAATCTGAGTAATAGGGCTTCAGCATCTGGGCTATAATTTATTTTTCACTTGTCTCTCTTCTTGTTAGAGGCTGTAAGGTCTTTAGAGTAGGGATTATCTCATGCATCTTTGTATCTCTAACCTTTAATCCATAATAGACACTCAAGAATATTTTTTGAGCAAGTGAGGGAAGCTCAGGATAATTTGAGGAATTCTCAAGAGTTGGATATTGACATTGCTTAAAACCTTTCCATCCATGAATGGTGAGAACTGACTGGTCCTACAGATGAAGTGGTACCAAATGATTTCAGGGACAGGGAGGGGAGATGCAGAAAGACCAGAAACTGTACAGGGCTTGATACTATCTGTATTTCTTTGAGGTTGTTAGTGACTGGCTGACTAATCTTACAAATTAAATTATTCTAATAACTTTCTGTGTAAACTCTCTTAAGACCTATGATAACTTTGCACATAGTAGGCACTGTAATTGATATTTATTTAATGGAAACATTTTAACAATATTCTATTTATTTACTTATTTCCTATCTCCCAACCATGCCTTTTATCTACACTTCCACCCCTCAATGACATAAATGGTCCATGAGGGTAAGATCTTTGTCTTGCTTACAGCTGTATCTTTAACACCTAGAACAGTATCTGAGATGTCATAGTGCAACAGATATTTTTGGAATAATGAAGGAAGGACCTTTAATAACTTAGTCCAAAGAATTGCATAAAGGTGGAAATTTTAGAGATTGTCAAGATAGTGAAAGAAAATATTTTTGGGACAGGAGAGACATTTTTAAGGGTTCTCAAATAACACCTAAAAGGAACCCACCGACTGCCTATGTGCCGGGCTAGGCCAGCTCTCATAAATGATGTGCCTCAATTTGAAATTTAAATCCCCCCAGGACTCCAGGTGCATATAAGGCATAATACTAAATGGCTGATAACTTACGACATTTATTTCCCCACATGAGGAACCACAGGGCAGCATCTCTTGTCAGGAAGGAAACAGATTTGTCAGAAAGGAAACCAGTCATCATATGCTTTTTGTATTTTTATGATTTATGTGTTTATTGGATGCACCCACCACTTAACAACCTCTGGGTGCTTTTATATGTTTCATAGACAAAAGGCAGACACTACCATGGTAGATTATGAGGTGGAGAGGTACCAACAAAATAACATCCATAAATCCCAAAGCACATCATAAAATCATCAAATGCTACAGAAGCTGTACTTAGGCTCCCTCAAGTAATCAGACACCTAAATGGAAAATTCTGAAGACCTGAGCTTTAGTCTGGGCTCTGGCACTTATTAGATTTCAAACCCTTGAATAAATTTCTTAATCTCTCTTAGCCTCATTTGTTAATCTCTAAAATGGGCACAGTAATGACAGTAATTGCCTAGTTTATCTTGCAGGGTTGGAGAATCAAATACTCATAGCTGTGCTTTGTGAATCATAGAAAAATCCCCAGATATGATGGACTAGCATTTTTCAAAAATTTAAACTTCTTATCTACATGAACTTGAATTTCCTTTTTTTCTATCTATGATTTAAGCCCATAAATAAAGTTTTGTCATTGTTTTCTGTTTTACTCTTCCTCAAATATGACCCATACCACCACCTTGATGACTTTGGTCATAATCTTTTCTCTCCTTGGGCTATCGGTTCCTAATGATTCTCAATTATTAAGATTCTTCACAAGCATTTGAGTTTAGCTTCTGGATTTATATCTGAATTACTAGAGATAATAAGACAAAGAGTCATACCAATACCTATCTTTATGAAATCCTTACTGCATATCTGGCATTATGACTTTATGAACATCAGTTTTGTTCATCCTTATAAAAATCCTATGAAGCAGGTATGATTATTTTCCTACTTTATAAGCGTAAAACCTGAGGTTTAGAGGAGGCAAGTAAATTGGCCAAGGTGAGGTAGATAATAATTGTCCAAGTGTGAACTGGAGCCTAAATATCATATTCTTGACCTTTACTTTAAAATGTCTGCCTCCATGAAGCAAAAATTTCTCCCTCTTGACTTTGGTTGAATGGAGTTTTGATGTGCTATAGTTTCCTACACGAGGAAGCTTGTGCTGTGAGGAGAGAGTACTGAACACGGCATTCCAGTTTCTAATTTTGTTTCTACACAGATAAATCCCCTCCTTGGGCACATAATTTCATCTCTGTAGCCTTAGTTTCTTCACATGGAAAATGGCAGTTGACTGACAATTATGGTTGATTAGATAATGTGAGGTTCTCCTTATTTCTAATACTTTTAATTTTGTCTTTTAAAAAAGCAAACTTATGCCATCAACTGCTCCATTATGCCAAAATGTTGGCAACAAAGCTGCTTTACTTTTTAAGGTTTTAGTGGAATTGGATAACCATCTCATACCTGAGAGGTCAACATGTCTTATCACTTAAGACAATTTTAATAACCTCCAATTGGTCTTCCTGCTTTGACTTTTGCCCTTTGTGGACAATTAACCACACATATAGCTGCTTTCCTTTATACTAAACATCTCAGAAGATTTTACTGTATTGTATCTATCATTCGCTCCTTTCTGTCTAATCATGCTTTAATCTTCACAGCTCAGATTGCCATTTTATTAAATTAAATGACTGATAGTCAAGCCTCATCTTGTTTATCCTGTCACCAGTGTTTGTCACAGCTGACCGCTCCTCCCTCTTCCTCCACATGACTTCTGCTATGCCACAGTCTCTTGGTGTTCCTCATACCTCCCTGGCTACCTCTTCTTACTCTGGCTAGCTGCCTCTAGAGTGCTTTCTTCAGCCCTCCTTTTTTTCTTTCCCCTCTCTCCATCTTTACTCCTTAGGCAACCTGATCCAGTGCCATGGCTCTGAATATCATCTCTAGAGTAATAGCTCACAAATTTATATTTCTAACTTTGATATTTTTCCTCAGTACCAGACTCATACATTTGCCTTCACATTGGTCCATTTGGATGTCTGATAGGTACCTCTAATTTAATGTGATTTAATGTGGCCAGAACTCTTGATTTCCTTATCACTCCCAAGAAATTTCCCATATCTCCCTCAATGTCTCTTGTATCAGAAAGAGCCCACTGTTCGCTCAGTGGTTTAATCTCCAGACGTAGGAATCATCCTCAGTTGCTCCTTTCTTCACACCCTGAAATGAATTTAGCAACTAGTCCTTTTGACTCTGTTTCATTGCTTTATTCTCCAGCAGAGATTTTTAAAGTTCTTATTTTAATAACCTACAATTTTGCCATATCTAGATCAGTAGCTATAGTGATTGTGAAGCAGACATTTGCTATTAGTATAAAGAGTTTATTACAGCGAATTTTGAGGTTAAATGCCTCTAAACTTTTGAGCAATGAGAAGCATTCATGTCATATCATACAGTTCCAGATACTGATCATGATGGGAGGAGGAGAAGTAGACGTCGTTCTTTCTCATTGCCACTTTCAAGTTGCTGTGCTAGTGAACAATAATATTCTTTTCATTGCGACCATCTGGACAGTTTCGGAATATCTACCAATTCATAGGTTAGATTACAGATGAATGTGAGTTCATTCTATACTTCAGATAGTTAGAGAAGGCTTTGTTGGAAAAGTAGAACTTGAAGTAAGCCTTCATATATGGATTTAGTCAATTAAATGCAGAGGAAAAAAGAAGAATATACCAGTGAGAAAGGAGTTCTAGGGACACAAGTAGAAAATGTAAGGATATACAAGTTACATTTGGATAGCCCATGGTAGGAAAGAGAAAACTGAAGTGAAGGATTTAAACAAGTTCTGGTGAAAGTTTTCATTTGTAGATTTTGTTTTTAAGCTTATATTTATGGAATATATGTTAGAAAAACAAGTACTGTATTAAGTGTTTTACATGCATTACTTTAATTACTACAACTACTATCTACTACAAATAGCCCATGGTAGGAAAGAGAAAACTGAAGTGAAGGATTTAAACAAGTTCTGGTGAAAGTTTTCATTTGTAGATTTTGTTTTTAAGCTTATATTTATGGAATATATGTTAGAAAAACAAGTACTGTATTAAGTGTTTTACATGCATTACTTTAATTACTACAACTACTATCTACTACAACTACTACAATCTACTGTCATGTAGATACTAATCTCATTTTGCATAAGAGGAGTTAGTGGCTCAGGGAGGTAAAGCTGTTACTGCTGCTGCTAAGTCGCTTCAGTCATGTCCTACTCTGTGCGACCCCATAGACGGCAGCCCGCCAGGCTCCCCCTTCTCTGGGATTCTCAAGGCAAGAACACTGGAGTAGGTTGCCATTTCCTTCTCCAATGCATGAAAGTGAAAAGTGAAAGTGAAGTCACTCGGTCGTGTCCGACTCTTCTCAACCCAATGGACTGCAGCCTACCAGGCTCTTCTGTCCATGGGATTTTCCAGGCTAGAGTACTGGAGTGGGTTGTATTACCTTCTCCATAGGGAGGTAAAGAGACCTGCCTAAAATCACTTAGCAAAGGCTAGAATGGGGATTCAAATTAGCCATTTAGAGTCCAGAGGCCCTGCTTATCCCTTTTCTGCTATGCTTTCTCATACAACAGTATCATCCCATGATGGTGAGCTTTGAGATATGCAGAAGGCACATATTTTGGTCTTTAATATTACTTAAAAGAGATAAACTTGGATTACCTTCAGAAATAGGAATTTATTGTGAAGTTTAGTGACCCTCAGTGAGCAAGGATTCTGATACTTACAATACTTGGATGTACAACAGGCCTCATGGAAAATTGAGAGCTAGCTCAGGCTACATCACAGATGAGTCACACTTTCCAAGAGAGAATATCTAAATGAGCCAGTTTGTCACCACCCAGCATGAGGCTTCTTTTGGGTGAGGGCTTATGTCAAGCCAATTGGAGATGAATTTTTATTTACATTCGGTCCATAACATACATGCTTATTCAGGTCCAGAGGATCAGAATTGGTTTCTGTATTGATGTCTATACAGGCATCAGAGCAACTTCATGATGACAGTTGCAAAGTCAGTGTCTGTGAAAGCCGTGCTAACACACATGTGTCAAGGAGGTCAGGTGGAGACCGTGGGGACTGTAGGAAGAGGTAACTGCTGCTCAGCTGCAGCTGACTTTCTATGTAGAGACAGAGGATCAGATAATCTTCAAGAGATGCAAAATTCCAGTGAAATATCCTGGTTTTTAAATACTGACAACTATTTTTAAAAACAACTAAACACTATTTGGGTCAAAGAAAGCAAACCAGTCCGCTAATGCTGACTTTAGTATGCCTCTTTAGTATTGAAAGATACCTGTTTTTTCCAGAAGTGACTTCTCCAAGAGTCTAAGTGAAAATTTGAAGAATGACTTAGAGATCAAGTTCGCTTGCCCTTGGTGATTAGATCTGATTCTTCCAAAGCTTTCTCATTTTTATAGGCCACAGTTCTCCTGTATTCTTCATCCCAGCTGAATTCCTGAATATCCTCCTGTGTCTGTGGAATTTTGGGGAGTCAGGAACCCATGACCCAGTAGTGTGCCTTAGGAGCACCACGTCTGGAATGAATAGCCCTTCATTTCCTTTAACAGATCAATCATCAGGGGAAGCTGATCGCTCCACTATCCATAGCATACTTTGATTCATTTACACTTAAGTGATGAAAGTGGTCTTTTTTTCTCTTTCTTTAAATGGATACTAACCCAGGAGGGGCTTAGGGAGTTGTAAAGGGGAGTGCTGACTCCTTGGACACGCTCTTGGTTGCATTCTCAAATGGCCCACTCAATTAAGGGTAATATTTCATTGACTTGTGTGTATGATGGCTCCCTAGCCAGCAGTGTTTTCTAAATGGTCCTGAGGCAAGACTTTGGGCTTTGAAAACAGCTCTTCATCACCTTTATGTCTGGGGCTTCATTGGCACAGCCTGGATTGAAGCAGTTTTTTCCATCAGAGGGAGCAGCCACAGTTTCTGGCTGGAATGTCTTGACTTAGCTGATTTCACTTGTCAAAAGAATGGGTGGTCTGACACTTTCTGGGGCTGGGTCATGCAGCTTCATTATCTACATGTTGAATCTGACTGTTCAGATACCTGTCTGGATTTTCTATAATAGGGGGAAAAAAGGTTGGATTATAAAAGAATTAACCTTTTTATATTTCTTCTTGGCCCTGCACAGATAGTATAGATGTATTCGGACAATTACTGTTATTCCTACAGAAGGCTCCATGCTCCAAATTGGCCTGAGGTTCATGTGGGAAGCATGTTATTGCTTTGTTTGATATTTACATGAATAGCGCAACTTTCAATAAGGAAGTTTCACACAATAGGAGGGGTGTGTGTGTGTGTGTGTGTGTGTGTGTGTGTGGGTGTGTGGGTGTGTGTGTGTATCTATGTTTGCTTGCTCTAGTGTCTAAGTATAGTAGATGATGGTGGAAATTTTCCTAGTGACTGGGATAATACACACTGCAGGTGACCTTCTACTTTAATTATAAAACTGGCTTCATCTGAACCTACATGAAGTAATTGGTTGAGCTCAGTGGCAAAATGTTCTCAGTAGATAAGGCTCAAACATCCTTATATGGCTACACATTTGTTCCTTGAGTATAATTTGCAGTGAATGCAAAGTTTGGAAAGCAGCTGCCCATTTTAAAGAATGTGGAAGACTATATGATAACCTTGTGAGGTCAGGCAACTACAACAATAAAAGCTAAAGCAAACTGACTATTATGTGCAGGTACATTTCTGATCATGTTGATATACTTTATTTACCTAGACTCATTTAATCCTCACAATAACCTACAAGGTGGTTATTATAATTATTCCTACTTTATTGATGAGAAAACTGAAGCATGGGAAGGTAAGTGACTTGCCTGATGCCACACAACTAGAGGGAGCAAAGCTTGGACTTGACAATAGGCAACTTGATTCTAGAGTCTGTGTCTCTACCCTGCCTACCCTGAAGTCATAAGTTTCTCATTCTAGGGTTGAATCCCTGAGTTTTACACAGTACTTGGCACCTAGAAGATGGATTAGACAAATACTAATGGTTGGATAAAAGCCCTGTAAAAGATTTGAATTTCTACACAAATGTCAGTTTTTATTGTTACTGTTGATGTTACTATTATTGTTAAAATTAACAGCTACTATACATTGGTTTCTTTCTATGTGCCAGGCACTAAGCTAGTGCTTTGTAAGTAATATTATTTTTTAAATATTTTTTTTATCTGGCTGCATTGAGTTTTATTTGCAGCATGTGGGCTCTCTAGTTGTTGGCACTCAGGCTTAGTTAGTCGTCCTGTGGCATGTGGGATCTTAGGTTCTCCTATCAGGGATAGAACCTACATCCCCTGCATAGGAAGGTGAATTCTTAACCACTGGACCACCAGAGAAGTCCCTCAAGCATTATTTAATTTCCTGCTCATAACACTTTAACTGAGGCACTGGGTACATAATTATATACACTTAGAAGTTCAGATAGAAAACAGTAGTGCCAGAACTTGAAGAGGTCTGCTCTTACTCCAGAGTTCATTGCCTTGACTATCAAAGCAATAAAATGTCATTGCTCTGAAAGCTTCTATTTCTTTATTCTTGAGATTATTTTTCAGGATAAAAAATACTATGATAATACTATGCTAAAAACAGTATTTGGGATACACTCTACTGACACATAATTTTTAGACACTTAAAAAGTACTAAATGGCATAGGGCAGTGTTTTCTAACACTTTAGCAATCAATCATCTTCATGATTTTTTTCCATATCTAAATTCTCATGTGAACTTTTGTTAATACTTTTCTATATTAATTTATGGAGAAGGCAATGGCAACCCACTCCAGTACTCTTGCCTGGACAATCCCATGGACGGAGGAGCGTGGTAGGCTGCAGTCCATGGGGTCACTAAGAGTCGGATACGACTAAGTGACTTCACTTTCATGCATTGGAGAAGGAAATGGCAACCCACTCCAGTGTTCTTGCCTTGAGAATCCCAGGGATGGGGGAGCCTGGTGGGCTGCCGTCTATGGGGTCGCACAGAGTAGGACATGACTGAAGTGACTTAGCAGCAGCAGCATAATAATTTAATTTTGAAAGCTAATATGCATTTATTATATTCATAGTCATGATATTTTGAGTTTCTTAATGTGCATATTTTTAGGATACCAAGCATTTTCATTGATACTAAATAGAAAATGCTTTCTATGCAGGCTATAGTAATGCTTACTATTTGTAATGTTTTCTCTTTAGAGAATATCTATGTACTACCACCTGAAGTCATCTTTCACATTTCCTTTAGCAGTTACCACTCCATGAGGATACAAATATGCTTAAATATTTGTTCCACCTACATATCAAGCCAACCTCAGGCTAGTCTAGGAAGCAGGTAATAGTTTGGGTGCAGGGAAAGCGATCACGCATGCTCCTAATGGTTGCCACCCAATTGCCCCTTAAGGAACTCTCGATATCTTTTTCATCCTTTCTGTTATTTTACCTTATTTACTTATTTAAATTAATTTTTATTGGAGTAGAGCTGTTTTGCAATATTGTGTTAGTTTCTATTGTACAACAAAGTGAATCAGCTATATGTATACATATACCCCCTCTCTTTTGTATTTCCTTCCCATTTAGGTCACCATAGAGCACTGAGTAAGCAGGATCCATGACACAGGGTGTGGTCCTGTTAACAACCAAATTCAAAGGAGGCAAAATTCACTGAACTGGGGAGTAGAGCTTCCTGCAGGGGCTTTTTCGGGAAGGAGGGCAGAGTTGGGAGGAGAGATGAGGTGGGCACATCCAAGTGCCTGTGGTAGCCCGGCCTCCTGCTCCCAGTCCTTTGATTTCCAATTCACACCTCGCTCCTTCAGGGACTGTAGCTCCAACCAAGGTCACAAACCAGATCTGAATTCAGGTTTTAAGGTCAAAGGGGTCATATTTCAGGTCATCTTACTTCCCTGTTTCACTGCAGCTGACCTTTTCCACTTTCTCTCTTTTTTTAAGTCTACAGTCACACCATCTGTTTTCAATTTTGTGAAGAGTAATGAAAAAAATCTAATCCAGTTTTTCCAAACACTTAATTTTTTAAGGAAAAACAGTCTCTTTTTTCATTTTAATACTTCAGTGCTTAACAAATGGTATTTACTTACCAACAAAATCTATGCAATTTCCCACCAAGATAATGCATGTTTTTCTCTCTTCCATTCTCACACTTACTGTCTTTCTCGTGCTAGCTATTAAAGACTGAGAGGCATTAAAGATGTAAGCCAAAGCAGGTAATTTCCTGAAGAGAAGAAATGTACCTTAAATGATTTCTCTTTGTTAGATCTTTTTATTCTCCTTTCGTTTGGCTCTTTATAGAAAACAAAAAAACGGGGGGAAATGGGTGACAAATGTCTTTTGGCTCCAAAGAGGTGACAGGAAACCTCTGAAAGCAGAATTTTTTTAAAAAAATTAATTTCTTTGAACCAGAGTTGGAGCTGGCCTTTTAGCACTGTTGCACATTAATGCTGCTTCCCCTCCCACTGGGAAGTTAAGGCCCGAGTGGCAGTCATTATTGCCAATAGCATGGATACCCAATGGATTCCTGGAAGGGCTCACTTAAAAGATTCAGCCAGATCCTCTCCAGGGGCTTCCAGTTCCCATCATCCCAGGAATGAAATATTTAGTATCATCTTTCTGCACCTGAGGCTGCCATGGATTAAATTCTTGCTGCCTCCATTACTGGGGCAGCCAAGAACTCAGGCTGTAGTGATTGGATGCGAAGTGCTTAATGGCTGCACTTGGCTGAGAAAGGGAGGGGGAAAGAACAGGCCAGAACCACAATCACCAGTGGTGATCATAGCCTAGAGAGCAGACTTTCCAGAGATGCTGTTGCTCAAGAAGAATCTACTTGGATTCCTCCCTAATACCACCAACAGACAGCATATTTTGAAATCACATTCCATGTACATATGTGTTGCTAAGTCACTTCAGTTGTGTCCAACTCTTTGCGATCCTATGGACCACAGCCTATCAGGCTCCTCTGTCCATGGGATTCTTCAGGCAAAAATACTGGATTGGGTTGCCGGGCCCTCCTCCAGGGGATCTTCTTGCCATAGGGTTTGAAGCCGTGTCTTCTGTGTCTCCTGCATTGTAGGCAGATAGATTCTTTACCACTGAGCCACTGGGAAAGCCTATATATATATATAATCACCTATAGTCACTCATATAGTACAAGTAAATCTCTATAAATGGTTTTGCGTGTCTTAACCTGGACAAATTCACATTGGTTCTCCCTTTCCTGTCTGTTCCATAAATGTGTAGATTTCCCCAAAATGTTTTCTTCAGTTCTCTGATTTTCACCCTCTGGAGATCCAATCAGTCCATCCCAAAGGAGATCAGTCCTGGGTGTTCATTGGAAGGACTGATGCTGAAGCTGAAACTCCAATACTTTGGCCACCTCATGCGAAGAGTTGATTCATTGGAAAAGACCCTGATGCTGGGAGGGATTGGGGGCAGAAGGAGAAAGGGACGACAGAGGATGAGATGGCTGGATGGCATCACCGACTCAATGGGCTTGAGTTTGAGTAAACTCTGGGAGTTGGTGACGGACAGGGAGGCCTGGCGTGCTGCGATTCATGGAGTCGCAAATAGTCGGACACGACTGAGCAACTGAACTGAATATACCCATCACCTATGAGCTATGAGGATGAATTCTGAATCAAGTTCTTGGGTGTGATTATCTTCTGGACACAGTATAAGCTGCTTAATAAATGATTATAGAATGAATTAATGTCTATTATTTCAACATCTCTTCTCGAATAATAGTAGTAGTAGGCGGAATAATGGCTTCCTGAAATATGTCCATGTCCCAGTCCCTGGAACCTGTCAGTGTTACCTTGTTGCTATTGTTGTTCAGTCACTAAGTCATGTCCAATTCTATGTCACTCCATGAACTGCAGCACGCCAGGCTTCCCTGTCCTTCACTATCTTCCAGAGTTTGCTCAAACTCATGTCCATTGAGTCAATGATGCCATCCAACCATCTCATCTTTTGTCACCCCCTTCTCCTCTAGCTCTCAATCTTTCACTCATCAGGGTCTTTTCCAGTGAGTCGACTCTTTGCATCAGGTGGCCAAAGTACTGGAGTTTTAGCTTCAGCAACAGTCCTTCCAATGAATATTCGTGGTTGATTTCCTTTAGGTTTGACAGGTTTGATCTCCTGGCTGTCCAAGGGACTCTCAAGAGTCTTCTCCAGCACTACAGTTTGAAAGCATCAGTTCTTTGGTGCTCAGTCTTCTTTATAGTCCAACTCTCACATTCGTTCATGACTACTGGAAAAACCATAGCTTTGAGTAAACGGACCTTTGTCCAAAAAGTGATATCTCTGCTTTTTAATACACTGTCTAGGTTTGTCACAGCTACTCTTCCAAAAAGAAAGTGTTTTTTAATTTCGTGGCTGCAGTGATTATGGAGCCCAAGAAAATGAAATCTGATACTCTTTTCACATTTCCCCATCTATTTGCCATGAAGTTGGGACCAGATGCCATGATCTTCATTTTCAAATACTGCATTTTAAGCCAGCTTTTTCACTCCTCTTTCACCTTCATCAAGAGGCTCTTTAGTTTCTCTTCACTTTCTGCCATTAAAGTAATATCATCTGCATATCTGAAGCTGTTGATGTTTTTGCCAGCAATCTTGATTCCAGATTGTGCTTCATCCTGCCTGGTAATTCACATAATATACTCTGCATATAAATTAAATAAGCAAAATGACAATATATAGCCTCGACATACTCCTTTCCTAATTTTGAACCAGTCCGTCGTTCCATGTCCAGTTCTAACTGTTATTTCTGGTTCTGCATACAAATTTCTCTAGAGGCGTCTGGTATTCCCATCTCATTAAGAATATTTCATGTGCTTTGCTCATGTGATTCAGTTAAGGCTCTTGAGATGGAAAAATTCTCCTGGATTATTCCATTTGGAATGATGTGATTACAGCGGTGGTTAGAATAGGGACACAAGAGGACAGAGAACTACTATGTGATGATGGAAGCAGAGATGTGGCCAGGAGCCAAGTAATGCCAGCGATTCTGAAATCTAGAAGAGGCAAGGAGTGGATTCTCCCCTGAACCTTCCAAAAGGAACTATCCCTGATTTTTATTCTCTTGAGGCTCATCTGATCTAGAAAGTTAAACTTGTGTTGTTTAAAGCCACTAAATTCATGGCAGTTTGTTACAGCAGCAACAGGAGACTAATACAATGTCTCATGGCAAATCTATCTTAACATACCTGGAAACAAACTCATTTCTTCCCCAAATCCCACCCTTCAACCTCAGCTACTCTCTTTTTAGTTTGTTTTTTTATTGAAGTATAATTGCTTTACAGAATTTTGTCGTCTCTCTTGCACTAGGTAAGCAGAGTCCTCTTTGCTTTCTCTGTTTCTTACAGTAGCAGACAAGACTGGCAAGTTGTTCTATACTTGCAGAGTTTCTCAAATCCATTGCCTTTACTTGTGGCCATGGCAATATCCCCCCATAGATAGAACACTGCATGGAGTATAGTTGAGTGTTAGTTGTTCAGCTGTGTCTGACTTTTTGCAACCCCATGGACTATAGCCTACCAGGCTCCTCTGTCCATGGGATTCTGCAGGCAAGAACACTAGAGTAAGTAGCCATTCCTCTTTCCAGGGGGTCTTCCTGACCCTGGTCTCCTGTATTGCAGGCAGATTCTTCGCCCTCTGAGTCACCAGGAAAGCCCCCTGGAGTACAGTAACTTCTCACTAAATGTTTGTTGAATGAGAGTTATGACTCTTCTTTCCTGAGTCCTTTAAAATGTTCTTTCCATTGTATATAATTTCCATTATGAAATCTCTGAGAGTAGGGGCACTGTCTTTTACCAGCACTTCACATATGTTTGGAATATGTCACCTAGTCTTGGTAAACTAATAAATGGACTTGCTCCCTGTTACCACCCTGTTATTAAAAAAAAAAAATGTTAAGTGGTGGTGATGACCAGCAGTTTGGGAGTTAGATGGAATAAAGTTTATGTCCATGCTCTGTAATTATCTAGTTGTACAATTCTTTCAAGCAAGATACTAACCTTTTCAAACTGCATTTTCCCAACTGTATGATGGGGCTAACGAGAGTGCTTTACCTTTTGAGTTTTTCTCAGGAATGCACTGGGATCTGGCTCATGGTAATAAATGGTCAGTAAGCATGCACTCCTATCATCATTTCACTGTAGACAAGGGAGCACCCTCATTATATCTTTTTGTTAACCAGCGGCTGGAGTGCAAGCTGCATATGCATGTATGGGGATGCAGGGGCACAGGCAGAAAAGGAGGGCAAAGCCTGGGGATGGGAAAGGCAGCAAGGCAGGCTTTTAGCATTCAACAATGGAGTGCAATTTGGAAACACTTGCCTTGTGTAGCCCTCAGCTGCCTGTGAAATTCATCTGAATCTTGTTCCGTTGGCCTATGGGGTATTTTCAAATACAAATTAGGTTGGCCAGGATTCCTTTTCTGCACCAACTCTCCTGGGTGCAACTTAGAGGTTATTAAGATGCCTAATAAAAGGAGAGAGCACATTTAATAACATTACCATCAGCTCAACAGAGCTGAGCTATGTGGGCCCACGGTGCCCCAGAGCCCACAGCCTCCTGCCACTGGTGCACTTGCTTAGAAGAGGCCCCATAATTATCCACATTTAAAAAGCACCATTAAATCCATTGAGGCAGTCATGTCCCATTTGCAGGGCCTTTCTGCCCACATTACTCGGGAGACCCATGGCCTAGCTTCTTAGGGTGAGGGGGGAGGAGGAGAGGGAATAGATGGAAGTTCCTGGGCTAAAGTGATGGCTGGTTAAATTCACAAAATGGCAGATCTTCTCAGTGCCATTTTCATCTGTATAGGAGCTTTTCATCCCTTTGTTTTAGGTGTTTATTTAGCAAATCTTTATCGAGCACTGTGCCTCCACTTCTCATGCAGGATTCTGTTTAATCCTCACAATGACTCATTCAGTGGATCAATGGTTCTCAGTATGGCAGTGATCTTGCACCTCGGGAGACATTTGGTGATGTCTGGAGACATTTGTGGTTGTCACAACCCGGGTGAGGGGTGCTCCTTGCATCTGATCAGTAAAGACTTGAGATGCTGCCCCTGCAGTGCACAAGGCAGACCCTCCCAACAGAGAATTGTCTGGCCTGCACATCTGCAGTGTTGCAGTTGGGACATTCTATCATAGATGCTACTCCTTCCCTCATTTACCAGTGAGGAAACTGAGACTCAGGGGTCATGAGATTGTCCGGTGTCACACAGCTGGTAAGTAGTGGAGCTGTCAGGGCCTGAGTCTTCACCACTGTGCTACATGGCCTCCTAGCATCCCCCGTTGCACCCATCCTTTGCCTCTGAGCCCCTCTCCTGCCCCTGCACCAGACCATCTGCCTGTCCTCACCACAGCCAATTGTCCTTACACTTATTGGGAGTAGCATGATGTCTGCTTTGCTGTAAGTTGTCTCCTTAAAAGAAAATTCATTTGCACACATAAAAAAATTGCTGCACATTTTGAATGAACCAGGAGTCTATGCAAGAGTAGAATCTATATTTAGCTTTAAGATGCATGAAATATGAACGTAGTACTCTTTCCCAAGTCCTTAATATCTGTGGGTGGTTTCGGAGATGTTACATACCAAATAAAGAATGTCTAGTGGTTTTAGAAGCAGTGATCTATGGAATATTTGGTGGCCTGGAGAAGAGAAGGTGCAGTGCACTGGAAATGATATTAATCTGGATCCAGGTGGTCTCTGGGCCTTTGAACAGCCATTCCCTCTGTCCCTCTGCAACACTCTTCTTTCCTCTCTTTTCTTATCACATTCCTCTTCTTCCTTTAGGTTTCACGTTAGAAATCGTCTCTTAGGAAGCTTTCCCCAGATCTTGGTTAGGTATCCCTGCTTCCTGCACACTCTAAATCTTTTATTTTTTTTTTAAACATTTTAATTTATCTAAAACTTTCTATTAATTTACTTTTGACTGTACTAGGTCTTTGTTGCTGTGTGCAAGCTTTCTTTAGTTGTGGCAAGTTGGGGCTACTCGCTAGCTGCGGTGGGCAGGCTTCTCAATGTGGTGGCTTTTCTTGTTGTGGAGCATGGGCTCTAGGGCATGTAGGTTTCAGTAGTTTCCACCTGTGGACACAGTAGTTGTGGCTCATGGGCTTAGTTGCCTTGTGGCATATGGAATTTCCCCAGACCAGGGGTGGGACGCGGGACCCCTGCATTGGCAGGCAGATTCTTGACCACTAGACCACCAGGGAAGTCCTAAATCTTTTAGATCTGTTCTGTGCAAAAGGAATATAATGAACCATATATGTAATTTCAAATTTTCTACTGGCCATGTTAAAAAATTAGAGACAGATTATATTAATTTTAACATTTTTTTCTTCTTTAGCCACAAATATTAATATTTCAGCACATAGTCAATACAAAATTATTAATAAGATAGTTTACAGTTTTTGGAGCTGTCATTGAAATCTTGTGTGCATTTTATACTTACAAAGGCTCAACTCAGTTTAGATGCTGAATTTTCAACAGTTAAGGTGAAATATAGTCCTGCCAGGTCTTCCCTGGTAGCTCAGACGGTAAAGAATCGGCCTGCAATGCAGGAGACCTGGATTTGATCCCTGGGTTGGGAGGATCCACTGGAGGAGGGCATAGCAACCCACTCCAGTATTCTTGTCTGGAGAATCCCCCTGGACAGAGGAGCCTGGTGGGCTACAGTCTGTGGGGTCCCAAAGAGTCAGACATGACTGAGCAACTAGGCACTGCACAGCATAGTCCTGCCAAAACAACAAAGGTGCAATTAATAGAAAAATACTTTACACTGCTTTAATTTTTAAATTTAGATTTATTAAAATTAAATTTAAAATTCAGTTCTTCAGTTTCAGAAGCCACACATTCCATAGCACATGGTACGTGTTCAATATCCACATGTTCTAGATTATTACAAGTTGAAACTGCCTGTTGATTTCTTTTTTCCTCCCACTAGAGCATAATGACTTTGAGATTAAGGATTAGGCCTTGGTTACCATATGCCAGTGCCTGGCATGCATTTTGGCACACAGCAGGTTCTCAATAAACACCTGCTGAATGGCTTGAGATAATAGTTCTAATCCTGTATCACCTTTGTAATCTAGATTCTTCTCTAAAAAAATGAGAGTTTTGGGCATTTTTGAAAGTCTGTCCCACTGGATGGTTAATAAATATTTTATGATCAAAGAGATTTGTGGCTAAACAATTGTGAGAGACACAGGATTCAATGAAAGCAGGTTTCTTCCCTGCAAGACTTTTTAGAGCCTTGAAGGTTTCAGTGCACAATGGTTTGCCAGGAGAATTAAAAGTTTTACTTTTAATAAATTAAAAACTTTAAGATGTCCTATTTCCCCAATATATCTGAATATAAGCCTTTTTCTTCTCAGATCATTTGTAGGATTTGTGCTCCCTGGAGCACAATCCAGGAATGGCTGGGTTACTGTAAGGTTCTTTAGGGTTAGTTTCTGTTTAGAGATGTGGTCTCAAGAATGTATGACAATGCACACCAATTTCTTTTCAGTTTTACTGAAATTATCCTTCAACAAAAATGGGGTCGCAGAGGAACAATTTACTCTGCTCAAAATCAATGCCTTACCTTACTTAAGAACACACTGTTTTCAGATTGGAAAATAGTTCTTCAAATAGTTGCTCATTTTCAGAGGAGGCGTGGAAACAGTCTCCATTTATTCCATCCTCATGCCCTACCTAAAAAGGTGCACAATGCAAATCTGTGAATTGCCCCTTTCTAAATGATCAACACAGTACTTAAAATGGAAAAGCAAAACCTGGTTCATGTTAGGGATGAATGATTAGATTGAACTATATGAGCTGACCACTTTTCAAACACTATTGATTTACAAATATGGCAATTTTGTATGGTTCAACCAACTAGTTATAATAAGTCACTCTTCTCTTATACTTGTCAGTAGGAATCTAAGGTTCCTAAGGAACTATCTTTCTGGAGAAAAACAGTTTGAAAATATATAGTACAGCTTTTATTTTTAAAATTAAAAGAAAATTTAGATGTGAATGTATTTTATTTAAGCCCTCTCAAGGGTAAATGTTGAGAGTTGTGTAACATATTAAGGTATGTACACAAGGTGCATACCAAGGTAACATATCAAACCATGTACATATATATCATAGATTCAGAGGCAGTCTGAGAGAATAAACCTTCACATATTCATAACTGAGTTAGTGTGGAGTCCTGTTTTCTTCATACTATGAAAAGTCTCAGTTGTTCATCTCTTCGCCATAGGCCTGGTATCCATACTCCAGGGCTTTGCCAAGTTCTCAGCATCCCGCCGCCATGTTCCTCTGTTCAAACTTATACCTAGTTTCTTACAGGCTCGTGTTTGGTGTATTTAGTCTGCTGGCTTCATCACTGCTGACCATGTTGCTGGAATCATGTCAGTCAAGAATCATTCAGTCTTTAACTTGTTCAACTGGCCACAGTCTTCTCATTCTGCAGTTTTGTTCTCAACATGCCAAGTGCCAGAACCTGAATCTTAGGCCAACAAGTCATGAGCAAGCCCAGCAAGAGCAAAAAGAACATGAGCATTGGTGTCCAACAGACTTGTTTTTAATGCTAGCCCTACACTTGATCAGTGGCAGATCTTACATTCTGTTTCTTAGCCCCTTGTTTACCAGGTTATTACAAAGGATATTATAAAGGATACAGATGGATAGCCAGATGAAGAGTTACATGGGGCAGAGTCCAGAGAGGTCCTTAGAGCAAGAGCTTCTGTCCCAGTGGAACTGGGGTGCATCCCTCTCAGCATCTGGATACATTTCCCAACCTGAAAACTCCAATAGCAAAGTCTTAAATGTGTGTACCTTTGACCTTGCAAATCCATATCTAGGAATTTATCCTGAAACGTTAAAAGATAAGCACACAGAATTATATCACAAGGTTATTTGTCTCGGTGTTGTTTATAATAGCAAAAATTGGAAGCCATTGAAATTTCCAGTTGATCGATTGTAGTATATCTATAAGTAAAGTATTTAGAAGGCACTAAATGATGATGGGTATCTGTATTCATTGGTATAGAATGATGCCTATGGCATGTTTTTAAGAAAAAAAGTGATTTCAATGTTAGCATGTATAATATAATCTCCTTAAAGTAACTATTTATTTGTGAGTATACATGTGTATATAGAAATATATCTAAAAGTGTATCCATCAGCATTTTAAATAGAAATTCTTTCTGATGATAAGTATAAAAGACGTTAGCTTCCTCATGGGTTAATACTCAAATTGCCTTACCTTCATATGTAATGCCTTGATGTATAATAGAGATTTCCTATTGTAGGAATTTCAAGACTTTTGACCCATGAGTGAGAGATGGTTATGAGTTTATTGCTTATTTGTTTTAGTTTCTGTGGAGTTTTGACTCCTGCTTTCTGTGAGTTCAACTTATGGAAGAAAACTCTGAGTTGACTTTATAATCTGGGAAGGAACTCTATGTTATTCTAATATATAATGATACTTTATATGAATGATAATATTTTAGCTTCATTGCCTTTGGGCATGTTGCCACACACTATATCACTTGAATTTACTGAATGCTTGCTATCTATTGATGCATATATTGATATTTTTACATGCTGTCTCTAAGGTAGGGTTGCTTTCCTCCATTTTACTGATGGGAAGTATTTTCCCACTACTAGTGAGGACACACCTAGATTGGTGTTCTTTCTATTGCACCATGTTATTATCTTGCATTATTTGATCCTAAATCACCCTCCACATCTGATTCCTCCAGTATACTCTAGGAGGCCTCCCTTTACCTAACACACCAAACTTTTCAACCAGGTGTGGAGAAGCACTATGAACATAACACTGCAATGAAATAGTTCAGCATCAGTTCAGTCGCTCAGTCGTGTCTGACTCTTTGCGATCCCATGGACTGCAGCACACTAGGCCTCCCTGTCCATCACCAGCTCCCAGAGTTTACTCAAACTCATGTGCATTGAGTCGGTGATGCCATCCAACCATCTCATCCTTCTCCTCCCCTTGTCATCCCCTTCTCCTCTCGCCTTGAAATAGTTATGGGCCAAGAAATGGAGGCAGAGTTGTCATGCTTTGTCTAAGGCTGCATAGCTGATAAAAGATAGTTCTTTTTCTATCTTCCCATTCAGCAGAGGGCATATAAGGGTTGTTCTAGGTAAAGAACAAAAGATGTGGCAGGGGGCTCAGGGAAGAGTGGTGTTTCCCCTGGTGGTACATGCAGTAGGTAAGTGGAATGCAACAGCAACTAATCCAATCCAGCCCCAAACCACAAATGTCAACAGATATTTTATGGCAGGGAAGGTGCCAACGAACATGTCACATGCTCTTTTGAAAATAAATGAAGCCACATAGGGACTCTAAAGTAAAAAATAAGAACTGGGCTGTTTATGGATCTCCTCTGGCTTTAGTTTACGTGTTTCAAATATCACGGCAGGAAGAGGCACCATAGGAAGAGCCCTTCGATGTGGCGGAGGTCACTGGGCTCCGCTGTTATCTAATTGCATCGCACTGGGCAAGCCATTCAGGCCCTCACCTGCTGCATCATAACCAGTGGGGTAATCAACTCCTGTTCATGGGTTTGTTAGGAAGATGATTTCAGGGTTGAAGTCTTGCTTTTGTTTCTCTAAGCTCAAGTTCAAGTGAAAATAAATGCAGTGGTCAGTCCCGCAAAGAGTTTGACACCCACTTCCCTTCGGAATCCATGCAGGAGGTGCCTCATGGGATCAGAACAGTAAGGTTTCTTGGAGATCATCTAGTGTCTTAGTTCAGTGATATCAATTATTTTTCTGTCAGTGGTAGATCCCTTTTCACAGAGGAAATTTAATGAAGAATCTGAATATATAAAACATAATAGAAGAGCTGTCGTAGTTGAAACAAGAAGGCCACCTTTGTCATCTTTTCTTTCACTCAGATGCTGTCACTGTGGGTCCTTCCCAGAACTGAGAATACTGGCAAGTATAATTTGAAAATGAGCTCTGAAAGCTTGATAGGCACCATAGCTGGTTGCCTAGTACATGTCTGCCCCACTCTAAAGTGGTGAAATCAGAATCTAAGTTTTCAAAAAGATCCCCAGATGATTCATACAGTTCCTAATTTTTAAGAACCGTTGGCTTTCTCCAGTGCTTTCATTTTGCAGGTGAGGAAACTGACACCTGCGAGTAGGGAAATCACTTGTCCTCGGTCACAAAGCTGATGACGAGACCAAGCCCTGGGCTCCTGGCCCCAGGGTACATTTAGATGGGCTTCTTAGTTGCGAGCAGCAAAAACACTGGCTAGTGTAAGCCAGAGTCATTGGAAGGCTATATCATTGTTCATGAAATGGAGGAGAAACACAAGACCCAGGCTTGTGGGCAGCTCCATCGGAGTAGACAGTGGGAGCTAACAGTCTCTTCAGGGCACCACTACCAGGAAGAGTTGGCTTCACCATTTCTTCCCCTTGTGGCACTTTATCAATAATCGAAATCTGAGGAAGATAATCTGATTGGCTCAGCTTGGTCAAGGAGGCCTCTGGCTGGGGACCGCAGAGGACCTTGACCAAAAGTCTCAGGAAGACCTCACTCAATGGGTGAAGCAGAGATGATGCTTCCAGTAGAAAGTGGAAATGTCATTAGAAGGCAAAAATGAACATATGCTCATACCCTCAGCCACCTTTCCCACAACATTGTGCTGTCTGCCTGTTAGGGTCAATGCTTCGCAGAAAACAATCCAGCTGAAATGAAGGGGTTAAGATAAATTCTGTGGCTTAACTATCAGCCAAATGACATTTTAACAACCTTTTTAGCATATCCTGGCTGGGCTGAGACCTTCCCTGCAAAATGCCTTAATCCTTGGTCTCTAAATAGAGAGTTATTTTCAATTTCTCCAGTTCCTAATGTTTTAAATGGAACTACTGTTCCCCTTAGAGCACCCAGTGGCTGGCTGGAGACCTTTATTGATATATATATAAATTACCTCAATCCCCTCTGCTGCCTACAGATCCAATCATATTGAACTAATGCGCATATAAATAAAAACCTGGAAGTGTGGTTTATGGCAGTAAGTAGTGCAGCCGAAGTTTATACCATTCTGCAAAGACACCTTGATACATTGCCGATAATCTTCATAATATGTTTAAGGAAGCAGAGTGTCAGCTCAGGCCAGAGCACCCTGGGAACCGAATGGGAAATCTGATTCTCCAGCTTCTGATTGACCAAGAGAAGAATCTGTCCTGCCAGGAGGAGACCCAGCCCAGGCTGTCAAGGGCCCAGTGGCCGGGAATCTTTTCCTGAAGTCACCACGCCATAGAGATGGTTGGTCTACACAATGTGCAGGGCTTGGAGTAGGAGGTCTCCTGCTTTAAAAAACATTTTTTTGGCAGTCTGGGCTCTGTGGTTAATTCTGATGGGAGATGGGTTTCTGAGTAGCTGAGGAATAGGCTAGGCTAAGAACATTCTTTAGAGCAGTCTTTTACCCTGCCAGAATGTTCCAAGGGACCTCTGGGTTGATGCACTCATTTCTAGAGGAAAGTGTCGGAGTGATGTGCCTTCCCTTACCTGCCTTCTGTCTACTCTGTACACTGCGGTGGGAGCAGCATTTCTTGAGGTAAATCTGATTTTGGCTGCTCTGCATACTTTGCCTTCAATGAATTAACTCAGTCTGTGAGCCTTTTGGGGTTTGAGCCATGGCCATCAATCAGCTCCATCAAGTTCTGCACTTTCTAGATTGCTTGCTCTAGCCACTCTGTTCTTTTCTTTCTCTTTGAACACTGTTGTCATGCCATATATCATGGAACCAGCTCTGCCTGATGGATTATCATCTTGCTCACATCTTTTGTTCTACTTAGACAGTTACCCCACCTCTTTTCCATTCCTCACCATTGGCTCCTGATCCTGAAGGGAACTTGCTACCATTTCTGAGTCCCACCGACTCATGCTCACAGTCTCCTTATTCACACACATTCCATGGTTCCTTTCACGGGAAGTCATTTTTCCCATGTCTCTCTTAGTAAACCTACCACTTTCAACTTAGTATCATATCAAGTTATTTGTGTGCACTAATTCCTCTTCTGGTCTGGGTATGCCTGGAACTGGTTCATCTTTGTATTTCCCAAGTTCTTAGAGTGCTTGCCTATAACAGGTGCTCAGTAAGTGTCTTAACACATGAATGTATAAATGTATAAATGCATGGGTCTTGGCCATAGCAGAAGATCCCAGCCCCTCAAAGGGGAGACTTTGAGCAGTGGGTATGGAAAGCTTGAAGATGCTTGGGTGCCTGGGAGCCTGGGAAAGAGTATGGGAATGAAGTGTGGGGATGGGGAGCAAAGGTAGTTAAGGGAGGGTAGGGAGAGGAAGTGATCCTTTTCTTGGATTTTTTTGCCCAGGTCTAACCCCGAACTTGAGCCCAGAGAGGAAACAAACAGAGGTATAATAAAACACATCATTCTTGCTTTGTGTAACAGAAAGTGGTTGTGTGTACCCTGGAGACTAGGCACAGTAATCCCTTTGGGGTTTGGGTAGAAAATGTTAAAATTTATATTTGTGTAGGTTTCTCATTTTAAAATGTTCTATTTTTTGATGTGTTTTAATATGTATTAATACATTAGCATTGTGATATGCTTGCAATTTGAAAATAAATACCTGCATATATAAGTAGATATCTATATACTGGATTGGATGACACAATTTTTAACTAATGGAGAGTGCAGTAAAAGAAGTTTACAGACTGCTGCTTTAGTGGTTCACTCCCTGTACTAATCCAGATACTGCCAATAATTTCCCAACCTTGAGCTGATATTAGCAACTTCATCCATTAGTCGGGAAAAACATAAGGAAGCCTCTTTGGTTTACCTACTTGTATGCTGTCTTAAGATCCTAGCTAAAGTTCAGTGTGGTGTTATAATAAAGTACATTGGCCTTGGGATTACTCAGCCTTAGTTTCTAATTTTGGTTAATATCAAAATTAGTCAGCTTTTTGGGTCTCAGTTTCCTCATTTGTAAAATGATTAACATTAGTACCTACTCCAAAAATGAAATCATTCTTGTAAAACCCTCAGTAAAATGCCAGGCACATAATTGAGGCTTGTACATTCCAGCTACAAAAAAGGACCTAATCTAAGAGTATCAATCAGCTGGAGACCACTTCTCCATCCCATGCCCATAGCAGACATCACTAATTGATCACAGCCTTGTTCCTTCAGGATTTAGACTAGACCTCAGGATTAGGTCACATGATAATCTTTTCCCCACTGTGGGCAGTTATAGTCCCTGAAAAGCATTTGCTGTGAGAAGCTGCTAATGTACAGAAACAACCTTGTGGACTTCCCAGCAGCAGGAGAGATCTTGAGGAAGAGCTTTTCTTATTTAGGATCCCAGTGGGATGTTATCAAGCAGGTCTTTGAAAAGTTTTCTCTAGGGATTTTTGGGGCTATGGCAACAACAATGAGGATAATGCCTCACATTTTGATTTGTGCTTTATAGTTTTCAAAGCACTTTCATGCACATTTTCTAACTTCATCTTCATAGCAACCCTGCCTGGTAAAGCAGAGAAGGCATTAGAATCAGAAAAATAGCAATCTTTTTTTAAAATGAAAAGGACCCTAGAGACTTTGTCCAACCTCCTTATTTTATAGACTGACTAAGGAAGGAAATACCACCATTTTAAGAAAGAGTGTAGGTAGAGAGTCCTAAAACTCCATAATGTTTGAGTCCAGGATGGAAAAGGAGCATTTGTTGGTAATGATTTTGAAATGTTCGTTTCCTTAAGATTTAATAATCCCATGATATGTATTGTTTGCTTTACAGGACTTTATAGCGGTACTGGGCCTTCCTTGCTGAGGCTCAGGTCTTCTTCTACCTCCAGGTCCAAGGAGACCCCACCCCATCATCTTGGGTGTTTTCGTTAGTCTGCCTTTGTGAGGAAGGGGACCAATGTATGGCTGATCTTGCAGGAAAGTCTAATTTGGGTCAACTCTCTGATATGAGAGTGTGGTTTCTTGGTGTTTGGGGAGACTAGACTAGCAGCATGAATTTTTTTTCGTAGGGGCTAATGTGAATTAATTACCCCTTTTATTCTTTTTTCGAATTGAATGGTTACCCTTTCCTAGGTACTCTAAGGAAGTACAGAATTTAAAGACTGTCAGGAAACAATTGGGAGAAAAGATGAAATGTCTGCAGATGAGGTAATTCAGTGATAATCTGTTGCTCTGACCAGGGTTAACACGGGTCACAATTACAACATTAGCAGTTTAGTGAAGGGGAGTTCACTATGGGCTATAGTATGGAAGTATAGAGCTTGAACTTGAAGAAGAACAATATCTATATTATTTAAGAGATCCTATAATAGAACTTATTACATTACAAGCACTCTTCTTAGTAATTTATAAATATAGGTTCATTTAATTCTCATGACAAGCTTATATGGAATAGATTATTTTATAGGTGAGCAAAACAAGGTAGGCAGAGCTAAAGTAACTTGCCAAAAGTAGAGGTGGAATTTGAATCCAGGCAGCCTAATATCCAGGATCTTAGTCACTATGCTTACCACCAATGCCATGTGAGTGAGCCTTTTTGGAAGTATATGCTCCAGCCTTGATCAGGCCTGCAGGTGACTGCTGTGGTTGTTCAGTTGCTAAGTCATGTCTGATTCTTTAAGACTCCATGAACTAGTAGGCTAGACTTCCCTGTCCTTCACTATCTCCCGGAGCTTGCTCAAGCTCATATCCATTGAGTTGGTAATGCCATCTAACCATCTGGTCCTTTGTTGCCTCCTTCTCTTCCTGCCCTCAATCTTTCCCAGCATCAGGGTCTTTTCCAATAGGTCAGTTCTTTGAATCAGTTGGCCAAAGTATTGGAGCTTCAACTTCAGCACCAGTCCTTCTAATGAACATTCAGGGTTGATTTCCTTCAGGATTGACTGGTTTGATATCCTTGCTATCCAAAGAACTCTCATGAGTCTTCTTCAACAACAGAATTCGAAAGCAGGACTGTAGCCCTGGCTGACAAATTGACTGCAATCTCAGTTTAATTGCTAAGCTTCTCCTGGCTACCTGACTCACAGAAACTGGAAGATAATACTCATTTGTTGTTTTAAGCGTCCAAATTTCAGCGTAACTTGCTATATAGCAATAAATAACCAATACAGCCCTCAGTGTGTATTGGGGAGTACAGACTTTATCTTAGCCTTATGCCTAATACGGAGTACCTGATTGATAACTTTGAAGTAGCTCAGTCATGTCTGGCTCTTTGTGACCCCATGGACTATACAGTCCATGGAATTCTCCAGACCAGAATACTGGAATGGGTAGCCTTTCCCTTTACCAGGGGATCTTCCCAACTCAGGGATCGAACCCACCCAGGTCTCCTGCATGGCAGGTAGATTCTTCACTGGCTGAGCCACAAGGGAAGCCCAAGGGAGCCACAAGGGAAGATTGATGACTGGGTCTTACAGTGAATTACGGACTCTCCAGGTGGCTCAGTGGTAACAAATCCTCCTGCCAATGCAGGAGATGAAACAGATACAAGTTCAATCTCTGGGTGGGGAAGATCCCCTGAAATAGGAAATGGCAACCCACTCCAGTATTCTTGCCTGGAAAATTTCATGAACTAGAGGAGCCTGGCGTGCTGCAGTCCATGGGGTCACAAAGAGTTGGATGCAACTGAGCGACTGAGCATGCAAGGTGAATCATAGATGTTATGGAACCGCTGGAGATTTTGGAGTAGGTGAACAACATGCTGACAATCTTTTAGAAAAATTAAATGGGAAAGATGAATTAGGGGTGGAGGACATTTGTGTTAGGGAAGCAATTCAGGCTGTTGAAATAGCTAACGCATGTCATGGTTTGGCCCAGGCTTAGGTTTAGGGCAAAAAGGAGGAAGGAAGCAAATATAAGTCTCCTGAGAACTGGTCCCTTACTTGTCTTTATCACCAGTGTCTGAGAGCCTTGCACAGTGCCTGACACATAATAGGTACTCAGAAACATTTACTGAAGGAGTATTGAATACATGAGTTTGTAGGTAAATGAATATGAAAGATAGAAATGGGGTGCCCCAGAAACTTTGTTTCCACTTTTCTTTAGAAAGGAAAACTCTCCAAAGATTCTACAGGTAATGTCTGGAGTAGATCTCAGTGACCTCAAACTCCATTTTCTATTTCTGTGATCCTGATTGGGGCCAGCCTATTTTCAAAGCCCATTCCCATTCTGAAGTTAATTTTAAAACATTCCTTTTCTTTTCATATCATTCATGCCACAAACATTTATTGGGCATCTAAAATATGCTTGGCATCATGATGGGCCCTGGGGGGAGAGGATGAGTGAAGGCTGGTCCTGTGGTGCTTCAGTATTTCTTTCTCTGCTTTCATCTCTAGTCATCTCAGAAGTTTATTTTTGAAATAAAGATTCATTTTCTTAGTGGAATTCTTAAGTGGGGAATGATGAGATGAATTCGGGCTTTTAGGAACTGCTTTTAGAACTTGTGGATGACTTCTACTGTTTGCTGCTCACCCTTGCTGATATGCCCTATTAATATTCAAAAGCTGTCACTTTATTTTATCTTTGTTCTTTCGTAGACTACACTGCTGGCTGGGAGAACCTGGTTTGTCTGGTTTAGTCTTGTCACACTGTGGAGCAGGACAAAAAGAGACATGGCCCAAGGTTGTTAGTTTAAAAAAGGAAGTTTCTGCATATTTCTCTTGGTATCACACTCTATTTAATTGACTTCTGTCCCTTTGCCTTGTAAATAAATTTCAACAATGTTAGGAGCAATCCCAGGCTATTGACAGCTGCTAAAGGACACACGATCCGGGATGTAAGGCTAAGGAAAAGGTCTAGAGGTGGCACTTGTATATTAAGGGCATTGTCCTTTTAAACAGCAGTGACTGTCGGCAAGCTGTGTTAAAAGGATTTTGATGTGTACTTGGACATGTTATGGGAGTGATGACTGCCCAGGGGCTTGGAATGGGCAGCTATGTTTGGAGCAACTGCTAGAAGGCTTAGATGTTCAGGGTAAGAAACCAGATGAGCAGAAGTGAAGAAAACATATATTTCCCTGATAATCTCTTCCCCATCTCTTCATCATCTTCTCTTTCATCATTGCCTTCTTGCTCCCCTCTCCTCCTTACCTGCTACTTCTCCTCATGCTCTATTGTTTCTCCTTTTCTTTTTCCTCTGCCTCCATATACCTCCCTTTCAGGTGATTTAAAGGGTACCTCTGCACACGCACCCTGGCTGCACACGTGTGACATAACTAAGGCTCTTTTCAGCTTGTCTGGATATACTTCAGAACTCCCTAGTGATTAGGGTGATGGAGGTCAGTGGTTTTACAAACCCCCAGACTCCATTGTACCTCTGATCCTTCTGGCCTTCTTGATATGCTGGCAGAGGCACTAAAGAGGCCACAAGATCTGCAAGGTCACAGCCCAATGCATGGTCAAGAAGGAGCTCTCACCCTGAGGAGGATCTACATACATGTGACTCTCTGCTTCCCGTCTCCATACTGTGCACAGACAGACGTGTCTCCCCAGAGCACTCTCTCTGATTCTTCTCATCAGAATTAAATTCACTTAACATTCTAAAAGAAAAAAAAAATCTGAGAATATTCACACAGTTGAGTCTAAAGGACTCAAAGAACTGGGATTCATTTACATTTGCTTTCCATTTAAGTCAGTGCGGGCACTCTCAAAGCTGCTTCCTCTAGCAGACTCAACTATTATCATAATGCTTCCCTTTTCTCCCTGATCCCCATTTCATAATCACATTTTATTCTTAAATATTTAGTTTTCTTTTATTCAATCTTTTAGGTTACTATATTGATATAGAAGTGGGGTGGGGGGAGATGGTCTTTTTCTCATCCCAGTCGATATTCATCTGTCTGCCTAAAATTTTTTTTCCTGTTTTTTCTTTTCTTTTCTTTCTTTTTTCTTTTTGTCATTTACTACCATTTTGGCTGGCGGGTATAGAATTTGTTTTTTTTTTTTTTTCTTTTAACCTCTAAGCACACCAAATGTCTTTAGACTTGCATGTTAGACAGGAGACTGATAGCATAATGATGATGGAATGTTAAATGCTATCTATGTAAATCAGCTCCATCAATGGGTACAAGATTCAGCTACTTTAGGCCTTTTTTTTTTAACATACATTTTCATTTTTTAAAGGAGAATAATATTGGATTGTTATTAACCTACTTTAGAAGAATCTTTGCATTACTAGACACATTACTATTTTGCATAAAGCCACATTAAATTTTGGTATGATGTACAACATTATTTCTCCTAAATGCTGCTTTTAATGTCCAAGTAGTTTCTTTTGTATTTTTGGCAGAAGATTGGTTTCTGATAGCCAGATACCAAAGAAATAAAGATCTTTACATGCTCTCTTCAGGCAGAGGAAAGGAAATTATATTTTCTCCACGTATTTGAAGTGTGGATAGATTCTAAGAGCAATTAATTGTGCTTTGTAGTGATTGGTGAAACCTCCAGTTCATCTTGGAATTCTAGAACAAAGCTCTGTGAGCAAGGCTTGTAAATAGGTTTGGATTTGATAAAGGGCATCAGAGTGGTTACCACTCTTGGTTGCAAGTGTTAGGATCTTCAAACCTGGTTGTAAACTCGTGTATACAAGGGTGCCAGGGGCCTCAAGGGTAGCCTGGAAGTAGGACTCCAAGCAAAGCCACTGGGTTTCTGTCTTCTCTCCTTTGTCTCTTATTTCTCCTTCACCTCTCCTCATCTGTCTCCCAATCTGCCTTTTCCTTTATCTTTCTCTCTCATCCCCATTTTTACTTCCCTCTCTCCTTCATTTCTCTCCCTCCTCCACCCCTCTTCCCAACTTTCTCTTTCCCCCCACCACTCTATTATCTCATCTGTCTCTCCCCCATTTTCCCTCTCCCATCTCCCTCCATTTTCTCTCTCTCCATCTTTCTCTCACCCCATTTCTACCCGCTTTTGCACCATATTCTGTCTCCAGTTTTTGTCTTTCCTCTTCCTCTCCCCCATCTTTCTCTGTTCTTTCATCTCTCTTCCCTCGTCATCGTCCCCAACCTCTCTCCCGTCTTTATCTCTCGTCAACTCATTTCCCTCTGTGCCACCTCTCTCTCCTCCATGTTCATCCCATTTATGACCTCTTCCTACAGACTGTGTCATGGCTTCCTCCACATAGTGGGGGATGTGGCATAGGCAGCTCCAGCTTCACATAGTCCCAGCTCGGGGACGCCAGAGGAAAAAGAATGCTTTGGACTCCAGTTTTATGTAAATATCAGAGAAGGTTTTCATTGACCTGGTTTGGGTTACATGCCCATTCTTTGGGATTAATTCACTTATGCCAACAAAATGAAAAAGCTGCCTCACCTACTTGGATCGAATGCTTACCCCTGTGGCCAGCGGTGATGGGGATGGGGGGCGAGGTATTAGGCTTGGCACCTTCATCACAATTGGTTAGAGTAAGAAAGAAGTCTTCCATTAAGAAAACGGGAGTGTTATTAACAGAAGAGACAGGAAATAGACTGCGGGTGAGCAGAAGTAGCAGATGTCTGCCACAGCCACCAGATGGGCATGGAAAGCCGAGGACAGTCCTCCCATCCACCATCTTATTCTGCCCAGACAGTGTACGTCGGAAGTGGGTAGAAGGAATGCATTCCTTACTAGTGGATGTAGCTGGTCTTTTCTCTTTTGATCTTAGGGACCCTTCTGGTTGGTTGAAAAAGACCTATTTTTAAATCCCTTCAGTGACCTGTCCTCCTTGTCAGCAATATCTTGCACATCCCAGCTTGTTGTGAAGGGATGCCCCAGGTGAGCCAAAATAGCTATGCATCTGCCACTCAATCTCTTTCCCTAGGCTGTTTCTCATTCTAACTGTACCAACTCCACCCAGTTCCTTAGGGTTCCTTAACTGGGCTAGATACTCTTGACTCATGATTCAACTTGAACTGGGTAGGTACATTTTAAAAAAGAAAGCAAAAAAGAGGGATACCAATCACGAGAAAGAAGAAATAATATAGTGTGGGGACATTCAGTATTGCAATGGGAAATTTGGGAAGCTGGGCTGTGGAGGGGCATATTCTCCCTCACAGTGCATTTTGAGTTGATTTTCAGAGATAGAGATGGGCTCTACAATAAGGGCTGAGTATTACCAAGCAAGGACTCGCTGGCCTACAAGCAGAGAACCCAGTACTTTGGCACTGGCTTTCAAGAAAAGAAAGAGTTTTACTGTGAGGTTAACAGGCAAAGGTGGCATGAGGCAAAGCTCTCAGATTTGTCTCCCTGATCTAGGGTTAAGGTGAAATTTAAAGGGCTATTTTTTGTTTGTTTGTTTGTTTTTCTTTTTCTTTTCCATTTATTTTTATTAGTTGGAGGCTAATTACTTTACAATATTGTAGTGGTTTTTGCCATACATTGACATGAATCAGCCATGGATTTACATGTATTCCCCATCCCGATCCCCCCTCCCACCTCCCTCTCCACCCGCTCCCTCTGGGTCTTCCCAGTGCACCAGATCCGAGCACTTGTCTCATGCATCCAACCTGGGCTGGTGATCTGTTTCACCCTTGATAATATACATGTTTTGATGCTGTTCTCTCGAAACATCCCACCCTCGCCTTCTCTCACAGAGTCCAAAAGTCTGTTCTGTACATCTGTGTCTCTTTTTCTATTTTGCATATAGGGTTATCATTACCACCTTTCTAGATTTCATATATATGCGTTAGTATAATGTATTGGTCTTTATTTTTCTTTAACAAGAGGCAAGGAAGATGTTTAGATTAAGTTTTCATTTTGTTTTTTGTTCTTAAAGATTTGGGCAGGTCTGGAAACAATCAATTCTTTTGAGGAGGTATACACTGACATCTCATTTCTTTTTAAAGTAGAGAAACAGAGATGCAAAGTGGTTTTTCATAAAGGATATCAAAAGATGTATAAAAAAAATTAGAACTAGATTCTGACTTGGTAGTAGCACCCCTAGTAAAAATACATGGGGGAAAAGTAAAAAAAATCACTTATACAACAGAAGAGGTTAAATAAGTTATGGTAATGCAAAAAAATTAGTTTCTTATTGCTTCTTGAAGTAATTTACATCTCATGTCACTATGGGAACTTGAAAATACTTGACAATTTTACAATTATTTTATTGTGATAAAAATAATATTTCAGAGGAGAATAATTTTGAAAATTTTAAAATGTCTGTGGGTGCTCTGCTTCACGATGCTGAGAAACATAAAGATTTTGACTCCTTATGTTAAAATTAAAAATGAGTTTTGAAAATTAAAAATAAAAGCGAAAAAAAAGAAAAAAGAAATTTAAAGGGCTAGAGGAATTTCAAATGTGGAAGCTGATTGGCTAGTCTTAGAATTAGTCCATATAGGCTAATAGTCCTGCTGGAAGCCAGGTTTTCCTAATTGAAAATTTTCTTGTTTGGTAAAGAGTTCCAATGGCAACATTTTTACTCTTGAGTTTTGTAGACTGAAGATTCTTGATTGCAGGGTCATCTTGGAGATGTGGGTTCCTGTTTTGCACATGTCTAGTGCTGTGTCTCTGTAAAGTAACTTAAGATCTGATTAATAAACAACCTGTTTCATGCAGCAAAACCCTTTTCAGCTGGTGCTGTTTCAATTAATTGACAACCTATTTAAGGAGGCAAAACTGGTTCAAACCGGTACACTTTCAAGAAAGAACAGAAAAGGGATGCAGAGCTGCTGCTGACTCTCCCCTTTGCTTTTTTTTTTTGTCCTACGTTGAAGGTGAATGTCCTTTACTAGGTACAGATAAGCCAGGATTTGGGAGCTGGGGTGGGGGGGTGGGGAGAATGATAAACACAACTTTAATTGGGTCGGAAAGCATTTGTGTGGATTAATTTGCTTCAAAATGCCTTAAGAGAGCCAACCCTGAAGATGAGTTGAAACGCTTTTAATTTCTCCCTAATAAATAGAGCCAGAGGTGTAGACAGATATATGTCAACAGAGAAACCAACCTTCATGGGTCCTTCTCAGGAGACTTAGGAGGAGGCTGTGGGGCAGGAGGAGAAACTGGGCTCAGAGGTGGTGCTGAGAGCTCCATTTCCTCCTCCAGGCTGTTATAGTAGTTTCTGGCCGAGCCTGTGGCTCTCGCTGCCTATTTTGGATTTGGCTGAGACTCCTCCGGGCAGGCTTTCTGCCTGTTTGTGTAAGAATGTGACACATGGACCCAGCAGTCAGCCAGGTGCCAACCATGTAATCCGACACCATATGTTCCCAAGTCAGGAGAGTATAGAGCAGATTTTTTTTTTTTTTAATTTTTGCAAGTAGGTTAATTACATTCGTCTATATTTTAAGCTTTAAGGGTCACAGATTCGAAATTATTCCTGACATACTTAGGTGGCCATTTATGACCAAAATTACTAGATGTGAACTGTTGCATCTCGAAGATGGTGCAAAGAGCATATTCTCAGAATGAGACCACAGCTAAAAAAAAAAGTCCTCTTACTAAGACTGTTCTTCATTGGCAGTGCTTATAAAATCCGATTTAAAGTGTTGTTTTGAGGCGAAATCAGTGTTGCTCATCTTTTAGGCATCCTTCTTTGCCCAGATGTTAGTTTGTGATATTTAACCAGTTTTCCAGGGGATATTGGTGGATGGAGCCAACTCTGTCTTTTTCTCTGCTGCTCTTTGTTCTTTAAGTATAAAAGCTAAACTTTGAAAACACAATTTATATAATTCAGGTTATTTAACCAATACCAGTCCATCCAATCGGTCCATCCTGAAGGAAATCAGTTCTGAATATTCATTGGAAGGACTGATGCTGAAGCTGAAACTCCAATACTTTGGCCACGTGATGCAAAGAACTGACTCATTGGAAAAGACCCTGATGCTGGGAAAGATTGAAGGCGGGAGGAGAAGGGGATGACAGAGGATAAGATGGTTGGATGGCATCACTGACTCAATGGAGTTTGAGCAAACTCCGGGAGTTGGCGATGGACAGGGAGTCCCGGTGTGCTGCAGTCCCTGGGGTTACAAAGAGTCAAACACGACTGAGCAACTGGGCTGAACTGAACCAATACACGCTAATGACATAGCTAATATTTGTTGAGAGTTCTATCAGTGCCAAAAAGTTGCCGAGATATTTGCATGCAGCGTCTTAATCTTTGAATAACTTATGTTGCAGGGACTCTCTTATTGTCTTAATGTTAATAAGTGGTATGTCTGTTATCTTGCATTGGCCCCTCCAGGTGTGTACCTTACTCTTTCACTCTGATCTGTGCCTAGGAGGCTGACAGATACGAATCCCATCCACCACTCCTTCCCCTGCCCTCTGGCTCACTTTTGGATTTGGCCAGTCAAGGTCCCTGATGAGACAATTAAAGGGATGACTAAGTCTAAAACAGTTTTAGAAACCCAGTCTGTTTATCTGAGTACACTACTAAGCATCTCTGCTCCTCAAATTTTTGTCTGTGAAATAGAGATGATTCTACCTTTTTCATGGGTGGTGGTGAGGAGGATTAAATTAGATGACTCACATAAAAATTACCTAGCTAGATTTCTCCATTCTAAAGGTCTGTTTTCTGTTGAATTTTGTAACGTAGTAGTCTGTGAAAGTGATACTTTGCAATCAGTTTGTTCTCTAACATGGCAGGGGCAGGAGGCGGAGTCCCATATCCTGCCCAGACACCCTGGACCCGCCTGGGAGTGGCCTACACGCAGTGCGTTGACTGCCACAGCCACTTCTGTCTGCCTGAGTCAGTGCGCGTTGTCCTCAAGCAATCAGAAATGCCACTGTTTCCTCTGGCTCCTGGACTGATTTTTCAAAAAACTTCACATTCTTATAAATTTCACAAAAATTTGAATTTTGTCAAATGCTTTCCCAGTGTACTGACCTCCTTTGATTTATTAGCACAGTGAATTATATTAATAAATCTCCTTAGATTGAGCACTCCTTGCATGGCTGGAACATTATTCTAATTGGCTAATTGACTGTTTGCTAATATTATATTTATTTTTGCTTCCATGTTTATAAGTGAAATTTGTCTGTAGTTTTTTGGTGCAATCTTTACCAGATTCAGGTATCAATGTTACACTTACCTTACAAAGGGAATTGGGAAGATTTCCTTCTTTTTCTATTCTCTGGAACAGGTTGGGTAGCCCTGGGATTGTATCTTCTTTGACGGTCTGGTTTCTGCGTGAAATCCTTTAGGCCTGATGCTTTGTTTGTTGTTTTGTGGTAGGTCTTCAATAACTTACTTTTTTTCTCATAGGAAATTGGTATATTCAAACTTTGGTCTACTGGAATCAGTTTGGTGAATGGTATTAAAATTATTCATTTATTTATGTTTTCAAATTTATTACACAGAATTATAGTATTTTCTAATGGTGTATTTCAGTTTTCTGTTTACCTTTTCTTATTTTGGATGTTTGTTCTTTCTCCTCCTTTTTTTTTTTTTTTGGAATTAAATAAGCTAGTGGTTTGTCTACTTTGTTGATTTCTTCAAAGACCAGATTTTTTATTTGTTTATTGGCTTTACTTTTTCCTCTTTTCTAAAGCATTAGATTTTACTATTTACTTCCTTCCTTTTGTTTGTATATTTTTTATTTTAGGAAGAACAATTTCAAGTTACAATAGCTTTATGATACATAAGACAAATCATTCCTCATTAATATTTTTCCCCAGATTTTTCTGGGATATTTTCATTTGTTTGTGAATAGTCTCCCAGAAGCAACTTCTATAATTATTGGTCAAATTTTACTGGGATTGCATTGATTATTTTTAGATTTTTGGAGGAGAATGTGTATTTCTATAATATTGAATCTTCTTATCCAGGAACAAGTTATGTCTTTTCATTATTTATTTGTACCTTTCAGTAATTTTATTTTTTATATATGTTACACTGAATTTTTGTTAAATTTATTTAAAGTTTTAGGCTTAATTATTTTTTACTTGTGTGAATGGAATTTTTTCCTTCTATAATCTGTAAGTTGTAAGAAGAGTATTGATTTTTGTGTGTTTGTAACTGCCCATTTCACTAATGCTTTTTTGTTTCTACTTTTTTGTTCTGTGGTTCCCAAGTGTATAATCATATCATATGCAAATAATGATAACTGCAAGTTCATTTTCCAATAGTTCTATCACTTATTGTTGGTTTTTGTATGCACTAACTGGTACTTTCAGAACAGTGTTAAATAACAAATCTAAAAGAACAACCTCAAGTCATATTGTTGACTTTAGTGAGGATGCTTCTAGTGTTTCAATAGTTAGCATAATTCTTAATTTTGAGGGAGGATATGTATGTCCTTTTGCAAAAAGTGAGTTTTTTTTAAGCAAGAGATATATTTGAATATTATTAAAAACTTTTGACAGTTTTCTTGGTAATCATATTTTTCTCCTTTGACCTATTTATATGATGAATTTCTTTAATGGATTTTCTAAGATTGAAATACTTTTGAATTCCTGGAATGAATCAATTTGCATAATGTACTGCTGGATTCTCATTGTTAAGATTTTTAGGGTTTTTCATGCTACTATTTTTAAAGTTAGGTTGGTTTGCATGTTTTATCTTTTATCAAAAATTTAGTTCTTAATGATTTCCAAGTAGTCTATCATGTGGCTATACCACAAATTAATGCCATGTATTATTCCTTTAAAGAGCCATTGATTTGTCATTTCCATTTTTCAACATTGTAAGTACAATGAATATGCTTGTCCACCCCTTTTCCTTCTTTCTCAGCTTTTTACCACTTCTTAAGAGAGCCCCTTACTGACCCTCTGACTACACTAAATCCTCTAATTACATGGAACTGTCTTATATTCCCAGTGCTTTGTTGGGTCTGTAATTTACATTGACTGTGTGTAGTTAATGTCATCTTCTCCTCTACTATTTAGTAAGTGGCATGAAGTCATGGACCATGTCTGATATTACACATCACTGCATCCTTCCAGGTGCTTGGTGCCTGACCTATAGTATGAGTTCAATAAGTACTTTCTGAATAATGATTATCATCTATGTACATATATTTTCTTCTAAGGAGGGTAGGCCTGTTACATAAAAAGAAATTTTAAATTTTATTTTCTGTGTACATTGAGATAAATTCATTGATTGGAACTGGAGGTGAACTAAATTGTTTTCTTAAGAGAGGAGAGAGGAATTTGGGATGGTGGAGAAGGGGCAGGTGAACAGAAAGGTTGGAGTCAATGAGACACAGACCCTAGAGCTAGTGTTGAAGGGAGTAAGAAGCTTCAGAGAAGGGATTTTTAGTTGCAGTAGAATCCTATTCAACTCAAGTGCTAAGTCTTGACAGATTATTAGAAAAATCATTTTTGTGAAGCTAAGACAGAGTTATTCAACAAAGATGTCAGTGTCATCTAAGTTTCACCAAGAAGGTAAATTAAATTTAAAAAGGGTGATGGTAAAGTCCTGCGTGTAGATTAAAAAATATGTATGTTGCCTGAAGTAGTAGAGGTTTGGAGGATATCTGACTTTGACAGCTTTCTCTTTAAAAATGTAGTCAGTTACCTGAGTACAACATGTGACAATTTGTGTGATCAGCATTAAAACAGTGAATGCAGGAATTAATAGGAGGACAACATCCTGTCCAAGATAGACCATAGTTCTACTTCATCCTATTGGTCAGGTTACATTTAAAGTATTCATTTCAGTTTTTTTTTTTTTAATCTGAATCATTGGCAACCTTGATAGCACCCAGCGTGCTACCTAGTAGGAAAGAGTTTGGAAAGCCATGGCCTAACAATCATGTTTGACGGGAAGAGAAACAGTTTAGTCTCAAAAAGAGGAAACTTTCAGGCCACTTGATAACTGTCATCAAATCGGTTGAAGGATTGCTGTGTTGAAAAGGGTTAGATCCTGTTCTGTGCGCTGCAGAAGACAGTATTTGGAACAACAGCATATATTACGGGGCCTAAGACTCAGTACAAAAATTTTATGATTAAATTAGAATGTGCTGCTGTTGGAAGTGGGAACTTTCTGGCCTTGAGTATTCTAACAGAGTCTGCATGACCATCTATAGAGGAGACTTCTGCATTGAATGGGTCAGATTACATGACTTCTTCAGTCTTCTCCTATGGAGAGTCTATGAAGAAGACTGGCTGCCTCATTGCTTTCACTCTTCATTATTACTGGTTTAGTATCTGCTTTACTCTTCAGGCTGAAAGCTCTGTGAGGATGAGAACCATATCTATTTTGTTCACACTGAAGTAGGAAGGGATGGCATAGAGCTCTGTGGTCAGTAATTACTTGGTGAAGTGAAATGAACGGTTGTCACCCAGGATTAACAAAGACGATGGAGCAGTTTAGACAATGGAGTAGAAGAAATTAGCTAAGGGGACTGGGTTCAGTTGATTTTTGTCTCTACTCTGGCCCCATCCTTAATATGTCAAGTATTGAGCCAATAGGAGACCTGGTCTCATTGTCAACTTTATCTTTTAGAGGTAGACTTCCATTTCTCCACTCATGAGATAATAGGGAAAAACCGTATGGCAGAGTGCTTAAGAGCACAGTTCCTGGAGTCAGACTCCCTTGTATTACCTTCACAGGGTTATTGTGAGAATTGAATTTGTATGTTTGTATGTATGTGTATGTGAGCTATTATTTTAATTTGGTATAAATTCTTTTTTAGAACTTAAACATTTGGAAAAGACAGGACACATGGTAGGGCTTTGAATAATGTGCATAATGATGAATTCTCTCTTTATATACAGAAGCTTATGAAGAAACCTTAAAAAAGTTGTATATAACACTAGAGAGATAGAAGGCTGAATTTGAATCCCGGTTTTGCCATAAGCCATTCTCCTCTCTGGAATATCAGTAACATGGAGCTGAAAATACCAGTATTGACTACCTTGAGAGTGAAGTGAGCTAAACTACATGGTAGAATTTTGATAACTGTAGATTAAAATGCATAACTTGAGTTCTATTACTGCTTATGTCTTTATCACCACTGCTCTCCCCACCACACACACTGTAGCGGGACCTTGGCTCAGCTGCTAGTTTGCAGGATTCTTCTCTTCTACCAACTTTAGCTCCTTCCCTTCTCATCATCCCTTCCTGGGAGGAGGAAGGGAGGGAGTACTTCCTCTTTGCTTTTACAGCTATCAGGATGCTCAGGTTTAAGGGCTTAGATTAGAAAGAAAAATGGCTGTTTTGATTTCCACCCTGTTCTTCTATGCCATTTCTTTCTTGGTCCCTCTCAAAATTTTCCCAGCTCTCCTGTGACTTAAAGTGAGTCAGAATAGCAAATGAAACATGCAGAAGACATAAATTTCAGGCATAAAATATATATCAAATATACATCTATCAATTGGCTTTATGCTATCTGAGCTGCCCCCAGGGTGTCAGTGGATCAGGTGAATGGATTTCTGCCACTGTGGGTAATTCCATAAGGTAATAGGGCTGGCCTTAATGCAGTGGAGAGGCAATATTCTCCCAGTTATAGATCAAGGTTTAAAAGGGGAATTTGTATATTTTGATTTTGTGAGTCAATGAAGTTGAGTCCCCAAGGCACTCTCGGAACTCAGGCTTTCTGAGGTTGTGGAGAGGAACTGACTAAAAACCAGGAATGCAGCCTGAAGGGGATGAAGCCACCCCTGGCTCCAAAGTCTTAGGACGTCTGAGGAAGTTCAAGAGTAAAGATAATTTTTGTATAAATATTGTTTTATTTTTTCATTTAGTTGATCAAGTTAACTATTATAGCAAATAGTGAATTTGTCTAATCAAATGGAGAAAAAATTCAAGCTATTTGATTGACTGACAACACCCAACCAGAAAGGTTCATCAGTTAGTTACACCTCTGTGATGATGCACTGAGAGGGAAGACTTGGAGATGGAGAAACACAAGGAACACGTATTAAGATGACCTTTTGTTTTACAGGTAGTGTTCTTAGCATTTCCATGCACTGACTAATGCTTTCTGCAACCCTATGACTTAGGAACTATGGTTATCATTCACGTTTTATGGTTGAGGAAATCAAGGCATTGAGAAGTTAATCAACTTGCTCAAGGACCACCTGGTTAGTGGTGGAGCAGGGATCTGAACCCATTCTTAACCACTACAAATACTGCCCCAAAGAGAGAAACTCTTTCCAATTTGGGGAATGGTTTTCTAGGCTCCTGGAAGTCTGAGAACTTAGATTCAGAAAAATTTGATCAGAAATGAGACTATTAGAAATGTGCCTGGAAGTAAGTTAATATTCCTGAATATACCAGTGTGCTTAAGAATGGTTTCTACAGCTCCACACAACTAGTGTGGGAGGTAGGGAGAAACCTACTCCAACCTTTCTTTAGATATAATCTGTTAGCAAATTCCACATTTGGACCTGAGCCATAGCAGAGTTGTTAGAGATCTGATGAGTTGGCTGAGATTTAAAAGATTTTGAGATTCCAAACATAGGGGTCTCAAGAAGGATGCAGACTTTGATTATTGAAGTACAGCTGTGCTAAACATTTCCGATTACTGGGGAGTCCCAAGTCTAGTACATGTCATGCATATGGTAGTAAGCAGGATACTGCAGATCAATATCTAATAGCCGACCTCTTCTTCCTGACAGAACTCAATTCTATTCATGCAGTCACCCTGCCCCATGTGGCTAGTTAAACATAGCTGATCCCAGTTCCAGATCCAGGGGTGGGCCTGGTTAGGTTTAGCAATCCAATTTTTCTATCCTCGGATTGGTTCAACAGTGGGCATGTGATCTGATACTGGCCACTTAGAATTGAGAGGATGTCAGGGAAGGAAGAGAAGTTAGGCATCTGCGTCAGTTTTCTTCTATTTTAAGGGAAATTCTCAGAAAGAGATTATCTTTTTCTTTCCTTTGGAAGTAACTATGTTTGTGTTGTGATAACTGTGCATATCTCATAGTGTTTTATAACTTTCTCAAAGACCCAACTAAAATCAGCTTAAAGAATACATGTTTATTTTATAACCATTCACATAAGAGTTTCAGAGGTAGGGTGGTTCCAGGGTTGGTTAATCCCAGGGGTGCAAGTTCCTTGCATCATTCTCTACTGTGTGTTGGTAGCTTTCTTTGTGCTGACAAGATAGTAGCAGCTCCAGGAATCCTCACACAGGAGAGGCAAGAGTGTCCAGAGGCAGGAAAGGTGGCAAGTTCCTGACTTATGTGGAAAACATTCCTAGAAGGGCCAAAACTGACTTCCTCTTATGTTGCCAAGAATTGTTGCATGTACATGCTTCAAACAGTTGTGGGGAGATGAAAGAAATAACCATAATTGGCTTAGATAATTAACATCTACACTTAGGAAGATGAAATATACTATTTGATACTTGAGTAGAACTGGGCTTCTCTTGGAGAGAAAGAAGTGGGAGTATGACTGTTGGATAGATAACCAATAGGGTTGGCCACACCCTACAACAATTGTAGTTGTCAGACTGCCAGTTTGAGTGAAGCCAGCATCAAGGATGATGAGGTGGACATTTGCAAGTGTCTGGGTCCTTAATGACATAATGAGCCGCTGAGTCAAACCAAATAAGAAACCTGGACAGCTTTCTGTGGACTTCTGTTATGTGCCATAAGTTCCCTTACTATTAAAGCTGTTTGAGTTTTCTACAATTTGCAACTGAGATCACTAGAGACAGATACGAGGTGTTTAATGTGCACTTGGTGAATAAATGAATGAACAGATGAATGAATTTGAGGTTTATTTACTAAGGATGAAAGTCTCTTATTGTATCTAACTTGATGATGAGCAAATTTTTAAAAGACAGGCAGGGGTAAGTCAGATTTTGATATACTGAAAATACATAGTAAGTTCTTTTGAAAAGACATTTATCTTATAAAATTGTTCCTTTTTAAAAAAAATTAGAGCATATCTGTGGTTATTATTAACAGAAAATTACTTAAAACAACTGGCTGGCTTCTGGATGAGTACAAAGTGGGGAGATGAAGTAGGTATGCTATGAAAGTATTTAATAAACCATTTATCAAATATTTTGGGGGTGCTTACGATGTGCCAGGCATTGTGGTTGGCCTCAGGGATGCAAACATGAGCAAGACCAATGTGATCTTACTTTCAAAAATTTGGAGTCTGATAATTATTTCTTCTGTATTTCAGGGATCTAGACTAAAATATCCCCAACAGATGCTAAACTAGTAGAGAAGTATTACTGTTAATTTGTTTTACTAAAAATTAGGCTAATTGAATATGTAATATTTTGTGGCTGTACAGCACTCATGTAGAGTATATATGTGCATATAATAAAATAAACATTAATAAATACCTGCCATTGATGACTTACTCTGTGCTATGCATGGTTGGTTTTAAATGTCATGTACTTCTCATAATGATCATGTGAGGTAGATACTATCAGCAATCTCATTTTCTAGATGAGAAACCTGAAGCAGAGAACAGTTAAATATTTTATTAAGGTTGCACACCTAGCAAGTTGCTTAGTTTGGTTTTCTACCCTGCTAAACTTTTTCCAGAACTTGTTCTCATAACTACTCCTATATGGGCATTATATTTTATTTCCAATTGTATAGATTAGAATCCGAGTTTCAGACAGTGAAAATGACTCACCCGGTCCATAGTAGAAGGGTATCTGTGCTGGTCTCAAAGAGGTTTTTTGAGTATTAAATGAAACAATATGTAAAAAGTATATAAACCCAGTGCCTGGTATATAGGAGGCCTTCAAAAAATGGAGGGCTTTAAATAAATTTAGAGTTTAGTTTTCTGGTCTTATTCTAGGAATTGTCAGAAATCTCTGAATTTCCAAAGCCCACAGCATTTCTTTACCATATCCATTTCTTCTAACCCCCCTTGACTTACAGGAGGCCCCTACTTGCTTTTTAAGTGTTGCAGGAGGAAATTATAAAAGATGATGCAGACTCCTGAATGTAAGTCAGAAAGAGTCTCCTCTAACTGTCTCATTTCCCTCTTCTGAGAATGTCCAAGGTTAGCACAAGAAATCCATGGGCATTGAATTCGCCATCAATTTTCAAAAGGTTACTTACCGTAGAACTTTAGGATTGGAAGCGACCCTGAAGGACTTGTAGTTTTAATCCTGTATTTGAAACAATACCTCCTTCTTTGGAATCCCACCAAGAGATAACGTTCTGAAATTTGGATCTGGGCCTGGGTTATTCATGAATATATTTATCACTTTTCTATCACACAGAGAAAAAATTAACTTGTTTTTTAAAAATTAATTTTGGTTGAGCTATCATCTGTTATAGGAAAGGACAGTATACCATATAGCTCTATTTATTAACCCCAAATAAGGCAACAGAAAAGGTTATGAATTTTCACAAAGTGAACTTACTGTGTAACCAGCACTCAAAGGCCTCCTTCATGCCCATTCCCACATACTAAGCCTTCAAAGACAATCATTGTCCCAACTTCTGATGCCACAAATCAGTTTTGCCTATTTTTGAACTTAGTATAAATAGAATCATGCAGCATATAGTTCCTTGTGTCTTGTTTCATTCTATCAACATAGAGGTGTGAAATTTAACCATGTTGTTGAATGAGGCTGTAGTTTGTTCATCCTCACTGTTGTGTCGTTTTCACTGTATGACTAGACCGTGCCTTATTTATTCATTTTCTGTTGATGAATAGTCGACTGTTTCTAGTTTAGGCTATTAATTACAATGCTTCTGTGAACATTCTTGTACATGTCTTTTGAACATTTGTTCACATTTCTGTTGGGTACATACCCAGGATTAGAATTGCTGGGTCATAGGAATGCATGTTTTGTCTTTAGTCAATGCTGTCAAACAATTTTCCAGAGTGTTCTCCAGTCTTAAAGGATTCAGTTTAACTTTTTAAAGGATAGGACCCAGGGGGAGCATAAGAAGCTCCATTATAAGTGATGCTACATCTGTACTCAAAGAATCATAAGCATCTACTTAAAAATTCACTTGTTCAACATATACTGATCAAGCACCTACTATGTGCAACAGACTCTTAAGTTTTGGGGATCTAAGAGACTAAAAGAGAATTTAAACATGTAATCCTATTGATAGCTTTTACCACAGTTGGTAAATAGTTATAAAGGAAAAGTACAGAATGCCATAAGTCCAAAAGACTAATGCCTTCCCTTTTATATTCCTTAAGGGAAGGGGGAAAAAAATAAAAAAACAACCAGTCTCTAACTGTAATAGCGTTAATTGTGAACCAGCTTCCAGGCTGTCAGGTTGCAACCTAATTAATCACTGAGGGTGGTATGGAATTGATGAATTGCTTTGGTGCTCTTTTACTAGTATAAATCTTTGATTTAATGATTGCTGCTCTCTGATTCATACCCTACTACCTTGGTGATCAATATGCATGATGAATGGCTGATTTTCAAGAACCACCCACTTGGTAATGCTCCTTTACATATACTGTGTGTGTACATATAAATTAGTACTTGAGACAGATTTCTAACAAAGCAGCAGACGGTGAGGTAATATTATGGGTTGAGAAGGAGGGGCAGAAATGGAGGAGATGAATGGAATTTGCTGATAGAAGCTGGGAGGAAGTTTTCAGGAAGGGCAAAATAAAACACTCATTGAGAGAATTCTCTTTTCTGCTTACTGTTTGATCAGGCTCCCTTGGCTTGAGTCCTTCAGTTCAAGGATCTGGCACCGCTTTGGAGACTTATTATTCACAGCTCCTTCAGAACAAGAAATTCGTTGTAAGATAAAAGCTACATGTAATTTACTAGCTATGGATTCCTTTGCTTTATTTCACAGTTTCTATCACCAAGTAGGCATGAGGGTAGGAAGTTGACTGTGGTTTGCAGTAGTCCTGGAAGACCTGTTTTGTGGTTTGTTCATTAAGTCCAGAACTGTTTATTGAGTACCTGCCATATCTCAAGCTGCAAGCTAGGTACTAGAAGTACACTGGTGAGTAAGACAGGTTAATGTCCACCCTCAGGGAGCCTTTATCTAGAAGGGTCTGTGAGGCTACTAGAGCCTTCTTTGGTATATTGGACGCACATGTGCTGTACTTCACTCTGGCGTTGAGATACTTGGTTTCTAGTTTCAGAGAATTATCTTTAGGTGTGTCTCACCCTCCTGTTGACACACACATATATTTTGTGACTCAGTTTCCTCATCTGTCAAAACCTTGCTCTCTCAGATTTATTAGGGAAAGCCAGAAGTAAGTGATGTAACTGTGAAATAGTGAGACCAATTCTGATGTGAGTTTTACAGAAACCAGTCTCTTTATTGCCATGTTGTAAATATGACAACAACTTGAGTAGTGAATAATTATATGAATATGAGCTGTTTTGAATTTTCAGTGAATTTTATCTGAAAGACATAATCAAAGAAACATTGAAAGAATTCTTGTTGCATTATTGTTTTTGATAGTAAGAAGTTGGAAAACCTTAAAGACCCATCCCTGGAATTTTGGTGAAACATGGTGAATTGATTCAAAATGATGACACAGATCTCTATTGGCATAAAAAATAAGTTCTCATCATATTACTGAATAATAAAAAAGGTTTAAAAAGAGCACATGAAGTTATCCTGGGGACAGAGTGGGTATTTGGTAAATATCTGTTTAATAAACTAATAACTGGTTGTTTGTAGCTCTTTCCTACCTCCCGATCAGCAAAAAGAAATGTATGGAATGATGCTCCCTAAATTGCTAAATGTTGCTATCTTGGTAGTGAAATTTCATGTAAATAGAAAAAAAATTTGAAAAATGTTCTAAATAGTTTGTTTTTTATAATGAATGTGATTTATTTATATACCTAGAAAATACTAGCTATTTTCAGTTTTTTAAAGAACAGTACTCTGAATAAGAATACATTCCATCTGTTAAAAGGAAGCTTGAAGCCTCTCTTCTCTGGGATTTGATCTTCCTCAGTATGCAAGAGAATTAAGAAAAGCAACTCCTGGGCAAGTGGTAGAGTCTCTTTTTACAAGACCTGGAGGGCTGATTTCATCAAGTCCCCCCTGGAGAAATCTGAGTGGTTCTGCATCTCTCCTCCTGGGAGCTGGTTTGCTCTCCCTCTCCTGCAGCTGGGGGATTCTCACATTTATTACTATTGTGGCTTCTCTTCCCCTCGACCCATCTCACCCGGGCAGATTTCTTGTTTCATCTGGCACCCAGTAGAGCTCTGCTGAGCTGGGGCCTGTCTTTCCCACCAATCCTCATCCAATTAATTGATAAAAAAATTAATAATTTAATTTTAGTGATGGGAATTATGCACCATTCTCTGAGCTCCCTCTTTGTGAAGCATCTCAGAGATGCCTCATACAGACAAGCACCTGAAGCAAGAGGAACATTTTCTATATTTTAAGTGGATCTGGCCACTTGAGCATCTTTGATTGGAGGGCAGGCAAAAGAACAGGAGTCTGAGAGCAAAAACGGTCCCACTAGAAATCAGGTTGAAAGGAAATTGGTAGGGAAAAAAATCACACTTGTTCCCTCTGTGCTGGTGGATATTTTTGGGACTTGTGTGCCAACCTACTTACTTATTTTAACCCTGAAAGGCATAGGTGTGACATAACTTCATTGATTTTTGGATTCATTTAAAATTCCCTGATAGCTCAGTTGGCAAAGAATCTGCCCACAATTTAGGAGACCCCAGTTTGATTCCTGGGTTGGGAAGATCCGCTGGAAAAGGGATAGGCTACCCATTCCAGTATTCTTGGGCTTCCCTGGTGGCTCAGCTGGTAAAGAATCTGCCTGCAATGTGGGAGACCTGGGTTCGATCCCTGGGTTGGGAAGATCCCCAGAGACGGGAAAGGCTACCCGTTCCTGTATTCTGGCCTGGAGAATTCCATGGACTCTATAGAACATGGGGTCGCAAAGGGTCAGACACGACTGAGCAACTTTCACTTTCAAAAGTATGAACTTTGAATTCAGTCTTCACAAGCTGTGGGACCTTTGGCTTCAGTGTTTTCATCTGTAAATAGAACTAATAAGACAGCTTATCTAACAGGGTTGTTGTGACGGTCAGTGATATGATGTCTTTATAGCACTTAGCCCAATATCTGAGACTTTCTGCAAGGGCTCAAAAGTTTTAGATATAATAGTGAATATTATTTCTGCAAGTCAGTATTAGGGATTATTTAGCCAGAGGCCAAGCTAAAGTTTATTAAAGTATTGAAGGGGTTATTTCTTTGTTAATTTAATCTAGGAAGGACAAGTTTCTTGAAGAAATTTACTGTTTAAGGCAGTGATGTAACGTGATTGCAATGGTTAATCAACTCAAAACAGTTTTCAAGTCCCCTCAGGTGTTTTAGAAACCTTGAAATCACATTATTTCTAGTTAGTTATCCAAGTGTACCTTCTGCTAAACATCCTGCTAACAGTAATTTGAATTATTGCAAGTTTTGAAATACCAGTTTATTAAGTATTGTCTAAAGCAGATGTTTGCTTAAATAAAATGGACCTTTACATATTTTCAACAAATTGGGGTTTCAGTGTACAGTAGAATTGGTAGCTTAGACTGTATCAAAATGATGGTGAAGATTTGAATTAAGCTCTTCTGGGTTTTATTCATGTAAATGCCATAGTAAGAAGAGCCATGGAATTATTTGTAAGTATCTTATATCTCCTTTATTCTACAGTAAACCCATAGAGATAAGTAATTGCTCACTTCTCTTTTTGTCATGCACATACTATTTATAGCTTGGTGTATAGTATAGAGTAAATGCTCAATAAATGTTGAATGAATTATGGCCCAGAGTTTGTGTGAATAAGTATTTGTTAGGCTGATCAAGGGGAAGATGGTGAAAGAGAGCATTTAACCTCAGCCTACTTTCATCTCCTGCAAAGATGAAAAGATCCTTGGGCTCACCGTGTGCTATGTATTTCTTTTGTGTTTTTCTGACAACACATAGGATGGCAGGTATTCAGTATATACTTACCTAACTGGATCAAAGTAAATAGAGGGAGAGAAAAGTAAAATGGGCTATTATTGTTCTTAAATGAGGAAAACAATTTCCCTGGTTTCAGCCCCTTAATAAAATTTTTTGAGCCTTCCCAACTTTGTAGCTCAGCTACTAAAAAATCTGCCTGCCATGCCAGAGACCTGGGTGTGATCCTGGATTGGGAAGATCCCTTGGAGCAGGGAATGGCTGCCCACTCCAATATTTTGGCCTGGAGAATTCCATGGTCTGCATAGTCTACGGGGTTGCAAAGAGTTGGACACAACTGAGTGACTTTCTATATATACTATAGATTTTGGTGCATGGGAACACAAGTTGATTGCCCATGGAAAACTGGTCATCAAGAGTTCCATCTCTCTTTTTTCACAAAGAATATTTAATAAGGTCATCTTTTGACACACAGTTTGAATTTTATAGCTAACCAGACCATTTTCTCAGACCTTGCACTCAGCTGTGGAAGGACCCTGGAGCAGTCACCTGGGTAGTTGTACCAAGATTCTCCTCAAACGCAGATAGAGAAGAGCTTTGAGGGAAACATTTGCTACCCTTCTAAACACAGGTTCCTCTGCCTGTAAAGCATAATGAAGCTATAAGCTCAGCTTAAGAGGCAAAGCTGGCACTAACTCTGGGACACCTAACTTCATTGTCCATCTCTGGGTAATGTGTTGGTTTGCCCAGGCATCTAAAAGCTTCGTAGCTAGGGATCTGAGGAACTGATAGAAGGACTTAAAGAAGAATTAATTAGAGGGAAGGATGATTAAAGGAGTTGTTTTTGATGATTAGAATGGTTGATTTTCAGTGGTTTAAGGTGGGATACAGGCCATTTCCATAAGAAAAGCCATATTCTGTGTAAAAGACAGGCCATTTCATTCATTAAAAAAAAAAAAAAATACAGTGGAAGCAGAGAACCTTAGAAGTCAGGCTTTTAGGATGTTAGTGTCTCCCACCAACAATTAGATGAGTGTGAAGAGGCTCCCAAATTGGGTACCGATAGCTGAGAGTATCCAGCCTCTTGAGCAGGACAAAGCTCACCAGCCAGTGTAGGCTTCATGACAGCTGCAAAAGCAATGGCTACATAAACTTTCTCAAGGGGTGGGGGGCGGGGAGAAAGCGGAATGTGAGAGACGTTTTTGCAGTAAGAAAAACATAATAAATCCAAGAGCTACACATTGCCTGGGGATTTTTATGACCATAGCCAGGCATGAAGGAATGACTGAACTTAACTAAAGCTGTTAATTACCTGGGTGAGATCAAAAGCCCAAGTAAGGGAATATATTTATGATTCACCTTACAGGATATGCTTCAACTTCTTACTTTTTTTCATTAATTGGTTTGATTAAATAGATTTAAAGAGCCTGGGCAGAGCCCTTTAAATCATATTCCATATTGATCTAATGAAATAGTCAATAAATTTACTAACATAGCTCCTTTCCTTTACAGTCTGAAGGGAAATGCTTCACTGAATGGTTATAACTCAACTCCAAACCTCACTGCTATTCCCACAGTGACTCATCGGGAGCAGGAGGATGCTGGGAAAATCTTTTAGGCCATTTGTAGGAGTGCTTGAATAAGTGGTTTAACACCTGTTCACAGACTACTCACCACCCTCTGACCCTCATCCACCAAGCCCTTTGGTATTTCATGGAGGACTTTATTTGAGCTGGCCAGTGTTGGGTGCCTTGCAAATTCTAAGCATAATTTAGCAAATTCACTAATGTTTGCCACCATGTGTTCTAGCCCTGACTCTGGGACTTCAAGACTCCAGCCATATTTTAGAGCCTTTGACTTTCATTTGTCCATCCAGTTCTGTAAATATTGACAAAATGAGACTCTTAAATACAGTAAAGTGTGCTCAGATGAATAACAAATCTATAATGAAGATACCTAAATCTCTGAGTAAATCTCAAATAAATCCTGGGAAAATTTCCTAAAGTAGTTTATTTATGTCCCTTTCCCACCTCCTAGGGCAGGGCAGAGAACCTGGATGAGAGAGAGCACATGGATAAAGTATTTTATGGACTTTTTTAGACACTCACATTTCATGAACGTCTTCTTTTGAATGAGGAATGGAGCAAGATTTTGCACTTGCCTTATTGTTATTAATCCCAAAGGTAGGCCTACAAGCGGTGTCCTTGGGGACACAGTTTCCCTGGGCTTGGGGTGTCAAGTCAGCACAGAGGTGACAAAATTAACTTTGAAAGTCCCTTAAATGCACCCAATACAGAACAATGTTACTAGTTTTGTGCCTAAAATCCTGCAAGTAATTTTTGTGCAATTTCGAGTATGAGAACCACTGTGAAGAGGAACAGAGTAGGTGTGCAGCTCTGAGGAATTCAAACCAACCTATCTTTAAAATCACCATCAAAACCTTAGTATGACTGGGGGATGAGTTGGCATTCCCAGAATGACCCTGACAGCTTATAGGCTTTCGTTGACCCTGTTTTAATATTAAGCCTTTCTAACTGTAATGCAGTGTTACAGATGGATTTGTGATTGCTAAGTTTAAACCAGGAAGCGGAGTCACATCTCGGAGGACTGGGGCAGTGGAGAGTGGGTGGGTTTAGTCTCCCAAACTGGCAAGCCTATGTTAAATTAGACCTTATGCAGCTTCACTGTACTCAAGAAAGCAATGGAATTCTTGGGCAAATCAGGGCAGTTTGTGGATGTAAAATGAATTTAAAAATTAAGCACTGTAGTGAATTCAAATGTTCAAATGTTCCTCAGAGTGGAGGAGAAATCCCTATAATAGAGGCTTTCTCTCTCCTTTCACTTCTCCCCCTCCATCTTATTGTATCTTCAATTATCTGGGTAATTTGGTCCTGAGGGCATACATTCTGTTATAACTCAAATCCATTATACAGAGAAAAGTCATCAGGAAATTACTCAGATTGCATCCCTGATGGTGTGAAGGTTTTGGAGCAGATCCGGCATCCCATTAGCAAAGCACTGCTCTCGAATTTAGATTTGAGCCTGGAGGCTGGACATCCATGCTCTTTCCTTCGCCCCTCTTTGTTTCAGCAAGAGCCACCTGTAGGGAAGCCCCGTGCTGGTGCTGGCTGGCGGCAGCTTCTCTCTATCCGAGGCCACGGCTGCTGCCAGCTTCCCTTGGCTGGCGTAGACACCTTCTCTCCAGGCCAGGGAGAGCCGCTGCCAGGCGGGCAGACGTATGCTTTCGTCTTGTCTCACCATCTCCTGGAGCCAGGCACCCAGGCCTTTTAATTCTGTAAACCTCAGGTCCTTCAGGTGGAGAGCTGGTCTGCATGCCTGTGGCCTGACGGGGATAGTCCTTGTGCTGCTGTTGGTGGCCTGTCAGCAGCCTGCCTTTGAGCTGACAGGCGCTCAACCAAAATGCAAACATATTCGATTTCGATTTTGGAAGAGGACATTCTAAGTCTGGCAACCTCTCTCGTCTGGCTTTATTCTTTCTAGATTTCTGGTTTAGGGATATTCAGTTTGGTTTTATTATTTGTGTATAGGGGTTTTCCCTCTCCCCCCCTCCCCCACCCCACAAAGTGATGACAGCCTGTAGATGGATCTTAGATTATGGTTCAGGCAGACCTGTGTCTGTTACTCTCCGTGTCTTCCCTCACAATTAAGTAAATACCACAAAAAGGGAGAATTTTGTGTATCTCATTCTCTGCTGTGTCCCCAGTGTCTGGCATTGTGCCAGGCACATAGTAGGTGATCCATGAGGAATTAACGTGCATGAGTAAAAGAATGGGCTAGCATGCTGTGTTCTAATTAGCATCTTTGTGATTTTAGGAGGAATTTTTTTAAATGCCATTTTTCATTTTGTCACCTGCAAAATGGTCATGAAATGTGTAAAATCATAGAGAAAGTACCTGGCTAGTGCTGTGTTCAACAAATGGTAGGGTCTCCCTCTTCCTTTTGTCAACCGTAGAGTGAACTCTTTGAGGACAAACACCTAGTTTGATTCTCCATATCCCAGGGCCTAGCACTGTTCCTGCACAGAGTGAGTGTTCTATAACGACTTGTTGAATGAATCTAATCCTCCATGGGAAGCGGGTGCTTGGGGATTGGTGAAATTGACTATTGAGGACAGGCCTAGAGAAGTTACCTTTCTGTTGTGTCTCATTCTGGTATCTCAGTTTCTATGTGAGGGAAATGAACAGAGAATTCTCTCCAGATCATCTGGATCTATGGATTATGTGATGATTTGAAAAGGAATTTTTTTACTGAAATTTCTTCTTTTCAGTCAAAAAAGACCACTCATAGGATAAAACCCCAGGCCTCACAGTGATTTGCTGACCACACTCTACATATTTTTAAAGTTTGATACTTTATATGTAATTTCTTGCACATTTGTAATGTTAGGTTACTTGACCCATTCTGTGAGTTAACACACCTGCTACTGTTACACCTATTTGACAAGTAAGAAGAACATAGGCAGGACATGGAGATTTGCCAAAGTCAGACACTTAAATAGTGGTGTTAAGTTAGAAACTGCATTTCCTCACCCCAAACTCGCCTCACTTGAGCATGTAACTTCTGTGAGTATTGAGCTGAAGGAAGATACAGGTGCTTTGCACTCCTGTTACCTTTGTCAGTGTTACTTATTTGCAAAATCTTGCCTCTTTTTCTGTTACTTGACCCAAGGTCTATATCTATGACACCACTTACAAATGGCTCCAAACTCTATTTTTATTGTTATGTCTTACATATAGTCACTTTCTTAGCTTGCAGCTCAATTAATCATCCTCATGTAATTTTGAAGGGAACTTTTGTGTTCGTTTAAATTTGGAAGGTGTTGAAGAATCATTTACAGCTTTCAGCACTACTTTCTCCAGATATGACCCAGCTGAGAATGTCTGTCTGATCTACTGTCTTAAATTGTGTCTATTTTGTTTTTCAAGAGGGGCTAGCACTATAAATTTTATTCTATTTGGGGGAATAATTAATTTTATTCTATTTTATGGAATCTATATTATTTACAATTTATATTTATAATTCATTTATTTATAATTTTATTCTATTTGGGGGAATAATTAATTTTATTCTATTTTATGGAATCTATATTATTTATAATTTATATTTATAATTCATTTATTTATAATTTTATTCTATTTGGGGGAATAATTAATTTTACTCTATTTTGTGCTTCCCATGTGGCTCAACTGGTAAAGAATCCACTTGCAATGCAGGAGACCTGGATTCGATCCCTGGGTTGGGAAGGTCCCCTGGAGAAGGGAAAGGCTATTCACTCCCATATTCTTGCCTGGAGAATTCCATGGACTGTATAGTCCATGGGTTGCAAAGAGCTGGAAACAACTGAACAACTTTCATTTTCATTTTTGGGAAAAAAGAGAAAATATATTTATTCCTATATCAGAAGATATTCCTATGCTGGTAATTCGAGGCCTAATTTTTTTGTTAACCTCTGATAAAATAGCATGTAAACTGAATGCAAATCACGTGTGACCTAAGACTTATTATATTATTGACAATTCTGGTCCCATCCAAAGCCACAGAGGATGATAAATTAAGTGCTTCTTCACGTAGTATTGGTGATGTTCAATGCAAACTCTTTTGAAGATGAAATGGAACATTTTTATGAAGAGGGATGAGTGAAATACAATAACCTACTGAGGAGATAATTACTAGAATGGAGGTAAAATAGATACCTAGGTGATTCTTCTCTAGTGTTGCTATAGGTATGGTCATTTAGATGCGGCATGAATACTCAAAACTATAGAACGCTAGCTCAAGGATACCAAAGCGTAGACAATTCTATATTCAGTTGATATGTTTATTCTTCATTCCATTGGACTAGCAACTTCCACATCAAGAATGTGTTTTCATGACAGTATAGACCCTACAGTGGCATTTGAGGTCCTTCCTTTAACTAGTGCCCTCCCAATCTCATCTTGCTGTGCTTACCGCATTCTGTCTACAGTGGTATTTTCTTTCTTCTTACTTCAGCACATCAAGCTCATTTTCATCATAGGGTTTGTCTGTGCCAGTCCTTCTCTATGGAATAATTTTGATCCAGATCTTCATAAAGTTCATTGGTTCTTGAACAGAGGTAGGGGTTATTTTGTTTCCTAGGGGAAATTTGGCAGTGTCTGGAGATGTATTTTATAGTTCTGACTTGGATGTAGGGTTGCTACTGGTATCTAGAGGACAGACACCAGGGATACTGATGAACATTTTACAATGCACAGGATAATCCCTCACAACAAAGAATTATCTAGTCCAAAATGTCACCAATGCTGAGGCTGAGAAACCCTGAGTTATAGCTAATCTTTCTCAACATTCAAATGTCACTTCTCTCTTAGACAGGGGTCTTCCCCACACCTTCTCTAAAGCAACCACACTCTCTCCCATTACTTTTTTCCCCCCTCAGCTCCAGGCCTTATCTGAAATTTTCTTTGTGTATTTTTTTTTTACTTGATTCTTATCTGCTTTCTGTCTTTAGACTATTAATATAAACTATGCTGGAGTGAGGCCCTTGTGCTTCTTGTACACCACTGTCTCCTCAAAGCTCAGAATTGTGTCTCTCATCTAACTGATGCTCAGTACATGTTTCTTGGAAAGAGGGAGGGAAGACGGGAAGTAAGGATGAAGGAGGAAAGAGGAAAGAAGGAAGGTTGTTTGAATGGATGGAAGGATGAATGGATTATGATCATGAATCAAGACTGAAAAAACTCAAGGACATAAAAATCACTCCCCATTGTAATGCTATATACCAAAAATTCCTAATTGACAAACTGACCATCACATGTCATAAGAGTACTAGTGATAATAGTTCCTGGTGAGTTGTGTAAGTATGTACTATAAAAGGTCATCATGTAATACTTAATTTTCAGAAGAAGCTCACCAGGTCCATAACCCTAGTTTCCAGTCTGAAGGAATCATGGGCTTCATTAGTTTGCTAGTAGCATAGCTGGAATCTCGGGGACTTATTTTGGGATCCAACATCAAAATGAGTATTAATATTTGTCACTGGGACATTCTGAGATTCTTTTCTGTTTATTTGTTCTGAGGGTTTCAGGGCTTTTCTCCATTTATTTTTCTCAGTAAGGCTGTTCTTAATTTTCACTGCTTTGTTTTTCACTATTGTTGGACTGTGTTTCCTGATCTCTTTCCATGATTACACGCTGACACTACACTTCTGACTCTGGCTATGTCATCTATAGGAACATCCTTGTTCTTTGATACCAAAGATACCAAACGATACCAATTGTTTATGGATAATTCAAGCATATTATATAATCATATGTGTAATTATTTTTAAGAGAATTATCATAAAAAGTCACTTGGATTATCAATTATGAAATAAAGTTAGTGCAATGAAATGCGTTTAGTGCTGATATTAGAATGAAGGTAACTGGTTGTATTTGAGTAAGAAGACAACTCAGGATAACAACAGTGTCACAATCATCATGATGGATTTGCCATTTCCTACTGCAGAGGATCTTCCCAACCCAAGGATCAAGCCCATGTCTCCTGCATTGCAGGCAAGTTCTTTACCCCTGTGCTACCTGGGAAGGCCCCCATTATGATGAATTTGAATTGTCCTTGTCCCGGAGGTAGGTGTGAGTGCCAAGCTGCAGAGAGATTCCCTGAGTGAAAAGGAAAATACGTTTACTCTACCATGGAAAACACATGTTTCGTAAAGACATGACTTTATCAGACTTTTCCTCTGGCTTCCTACTGAGACTTTAAACTCTGGAACTTTCATCATGCTTCCATCCCCCCTCACAGCCTCCATCTTTATCCCCTAATTACATGAGCTTAACTTCCCCTGACCCACAGAGAGTCAAGAAAAATTGGCATATAAAGCCCTGTTGTGTTTTGGTCTGACCTTTGGGTCCTTTAAATGAAGTCAGGATACAGTGTGGGGGTTTGAACTGCTAATGTCTGGATGCCCTTAAGAAGCATAAATCCTCCAAATCCAAGGGGGACTTGAATGTGGTGATTTCCAACCTTCTTGGATTTGTGACACCTAATGGTTTGATTTGCTAACACCTCTCCCCCACCTTTTAAAAGTAACAGGTGTGTCATATGTTTATTTAAAAAATTGAATTATTTATATATTATTATTATTTAGCTTATTTTTGAGGTTGGGGTACAGGGAAATCCTTTGGAGAATTTTTAATGGCCTTTATGGCTGGCTCCTAAAGGTTAGCTCAGATTTAATCCTCTCTTTACCGCTGACCTCCTGATCATGATTCTAGTTCATTTAGCCTTGCCTTACGTGGTCTGTTGTTTGTACTCTCCTGTGTGATACCTGGCCACACACTGTTCTCTGCTCTTTAATTGCTCTGATGTGTTCTGAGTCTCCATCAATGTCATTCTCAGATCTGACCCAATTCTAAGCACAGAGTAGATGCACAATAAAATCAGTTGAGCGCTTGGAGACATCCTTGGTTGATAGTTGGGCAGAGTCCATGTTTGGAAGACAAACTCTCCATGCTCATTGGACAACTTCTCAGAAGAGAGAAGCAAATCTGCTCCAAGATTTACTAAAGATGCATGTTCTCTTTACATGGAAAGAACAATGATAGCTATACCATTAGGCACTATTCTATTCTTTGCGTGCCTGGGTGGAAATAAAATCTTATAGAAATCAAAGGGCATCAGTTGATGCCCTTTAAGGAATGCCATGATGTAACCAGGAACTCTTGGCTTATCATCCTGGGCGTTTGCTTCTATTCTTTGTTAATGGAGGAAGGACGATCATGGCCATCCTGGCTGTCTTGATCTTTCACCAGCCATCGTACATGGCCAGGCCATCCGTCCCTCCTCTTTCCCTGCCAACATCTCATTCGTTGAATAAGGATTCCAAACAGCATAGCTTAGTTTTTCTAACTTCTCTTCTGATATTTGACTTATTTGTTTAGCTCTTATCTCCAGGGTCTTGGAAAAAGTTCCTATAAAGGAAGTTGGATTGAGAGCTATATGAGAAACATTCCACTATGTAATGTGCTAAATCTCCTTTTACACCTAGGTCAGTAACCTAGGGTTTAGTCATAGTATCTCCAACCCTTCTTCCTTCCAGAAGAACTTTCTGCCTGGGTACTTTCCAAATAGAGGGTGTGTGTGTATGCTAAGTCACTTTAGTCATGTCTGACTCTATGTGACCCTGTGGCCTGTAGCCCACCATGCTCCTCTGTCCATGGGATTCTTCAATCAAGAGTACTGGTGTGGGTTGCTGTGCTCTCCTCTAGGGGATCTTCCTAATTCAGGGATCAAACCTGTCTCTTATGTCTCCTGCATTGGTCAGTAGGTTCTTTACCACTAGTACCAGTGGGGAAACCCAAAATTGAGGGTAGGCATTCTATTTACTTATTTTATTCCTAACTCCAATGTTCTGGGAAACTCCTTGTACTAAAAAATTCAGCGGGTACTTTTCTACCTACAGTACTTGCTAAGGGAAACACCCTTACTCTTTGTACCTCCCAGCAGCTGGTCACAAATAGTTAGATTAGGGATGACTCTCTGACTCAAGGGTGGCCAATTAATAAGCTTTCACTTTACACAGCCATAAAACTAAAAGACACTTGTTCCTTGGAAGAAAAGCTATGACAAACCTAGACAGCATACTAAAAAGCAGAGACATTACTTTGCTGACAAAGGTCCATATAGTCAAAGCTATGGTTTTTCCAGTAGTCATGTATGGATGTGAGAGTTGGACCATAAAGAAAACAGAGCGCTGAAGAATTGATGCTTTTGAACTGTGGAGTGTTGGAGAAGATTCTTGAGAGTCCCTTGGACTGCAAGATCAAACCAGTTAATTCTAAAGGAAATCAGTCCTGAATATTCATTGGAGGGACTAATGCTGAAGCTGAAGCTCCAGTACTTTGGCCACCTGATGGAAAGAGGCAAGTCATTGGAAAAGACCCTGATGCTGAGCAAGATTGAAGGCAGGAGGAGAAGGGGATGACAGAGGATGAGATGGTTGGATGGCATCACCGACTTGATGGACATGAGCTTGAGCAAGCTCCGGGAGTTGGTGATGGACAGGCAAGCCTGGTGTGCTGCAGTCATGGAGTCGCAAAGAGTCAGACACGACTGAGCTACTGAACTGAACTGAACACAGCTTAGGGTGAGAAGTGAGCTGAACAAATCTGAATCTCACCCTTAGGAGTCTGAACTGGGAAACTTGGAGAGCCCAAGGCAGCTAGCAAAAGGGGCAGAAAAATGCCCTAAATTAAAGTCATGGCCAGTAGTTTTTATGATGGAGCAGAAACTGAGACAAAGCATGAAGGAAGTGGATAAGCCAACCATGTCAGGAGGGAAGTGAGATGGGGAGAGGGAAAGAGTGGCCCGGACAGGAGGAAATGCATGGGGCAGGGTCTGAAAGCAAATGCTTGATGGATGTAGAGAACCAGTCCAGTGGAGCATAAAGAGCAGTGGTGCTGACTGCAACTGAGACCACACTGGGTCTTATGAGCTGTATGGAGTTGGGACTTTACTAAAGCAGCAACTGACAGGGAAGATTAAAATGTTGATTGAACAAAATAAGCTCTATAATGACACAGAAAAATATTTATTTTGGGGATTCTTAGAACAGACTTGATTACATCTTTAGGTTTGTAGTTTTTTTTAAAGGTTCACAGTAAAATTACTCGAAAATGAATTTTTATTGACTCTCAGAGCACAGAGGTGAAAGAAACCTCCAGAGGTCATTGAGATTTTAGCCCTGCCTCTAGGCAGAAACATACATAAATCTTTCCAGACAGATGGGTGTTTGTTGGCAAAGGTATTCAGCTGCAAAGAAGTAATTGCTGCTTTTGTTGACAGATTTAAAGATGTTTCACCAAACACTATCTTAAAATACTATGATTAGATGTAATTTTGCAAAAATGAGTCTATAATGGAGGTGATTCACTTGCCATATCAGCTAAGGAGTATCTTCTATTTACAGTTTATTTAATTTACGTTTGATTAATTTACACTGAGTGCAGGCAGTTATTCTATAATTATCTCTTTGCCTGCATCAGAATACATACAACATTGTGTTGGGAAAATTGTGAAGTCAGATGTTAACATAGAAAACATGCATTAAGTAATCTCTTTCACCTACTTACCATCAAAGCAAACCTTTTATGACTTTATATTCATGAGTTTTTAAAATCTGTATTTCCCACATATCGTAACACCAAATACTATTTACTTCCATTTTTCACAATTTAATATCTAAACTGTCACAAAATACAATTCTTTTGTTTGTTTAGTCCTAGTGTCTCCACCATTAGTAGGAAAAACAGTAATTTTAAACACATCTTTCAGGAAACCATATACATATATATTCTCTGAACTTCACTCAGGCAAGAATTGTGTTGCCTGTGATTATTTATTAATTTTAAAAATACTGATGATGCACTTTGGAAATTGTGGTAAATAGGACTTAAATGTACAATTGACTCCAAGTAATGTAAGCCAAGGGTTCGTAAACTATAACCCTTGAGCCAAACCTGATGTGCTACCTGTTTTCCTGTGGCCTTAGAACAAAGAATCATTTCTACATTTTTTAAAGGATTGGAAAACATTCAGAAGAAGAATATTTCATGACATCCAAATGTTATATGGAATTTGAATTTTAGTGTCTGTAAATAGTTTTATTGGAAAATAACTGTGCTCATTCATGTACACATTGTTTATGGGTGCCTTTGTGTTACAGAAGCACCTTGAGGAGTTGCAACGGACATTGTATGATTTGCCAAATCTAAGATATTTACAATCTGGCTTTTTACAGAAAAAGTTTGCTGATTTCCTGTCCAGCAGTAATCATGGTAATCTCATTTCCCCTGTGGATGAATGGTTTGGGAATGAACATAAAACCTAATCCTGGGAAATGGAATATCAGAAGTATGCCAAGGGCTTCTGGGAAAGGTTCCTAGCTCTTCTAAAAAAGGCACAGGACAGTATAATTCCTTTCTTCTTTTGTCATTGTTGCACCTGGATGAGGAGCGATGGCATCTATCTTATGCCCATGAGGACTCTCACTTGAAGGTAACACTTGCCTCACTGAGATGGCAGCAGAGAGATGGGAAGACAAAGGGTTTTTTTGTTTTGTTTTGTTTTATGTTTTTAGCTTATAAACAACAAAAATTTACTTCTCAAGTGCTTCTGGAGGGTGGAAGTCTGAGATTAGGGCAATAGTATGAGTGGATGAGGGGTGTGGATATTGAATCATTGAATGAGCCCTCAATATCACCCAGTCTTTGTACTTCATGTTGTATTGGATAACACACTTGCTTAATGCTAGGTCAGTTTGAGATGAGGTTTTCTGGTCCTTGGAGTCAAAGCTTCCTACATAGGCCTCTACAATTTACTACCCTCTATACCGTTTGTTGGAACTATAACACCAAAATAAAACATAGTCCTTTTTCTCTACCAGCTCAGTCTAATAGGGAGATACTTCTATTAAAAATGGGATAAGGAATGTTTAAGGCTATTTTGGAGAGTAAGAGTGAACTTCACAGAAGTGCTAGTATTTGATTTGAGAGCTGGATTTTATCAGGCCAATTTATAGGGTCTTTTCCAGGGAAAGAGAAGAATATATAGAAAGGTGTTTTGGGGTAAACATAAGAAATTTTATATGGCTGAAGATACTGCTGAAGAGGGAAGGAGTAGTCAGAATGTTTGTAGCACAGAACATGGATATGTTCTTGCAACAACTACTACAACCACTACTGCTAGTATTAAAACAACTACGAAAGAATTGGTATTAACAGGTATCATTTACTGAGTACATATGAGATTGGGCACTTGGAATGTATTATCTCATTTGATTCTCATCAGAATTCTATGTGGAAGGTCCTATAAGGTCCATTTATGTTTTAAAGGTAATTTACCAAGGTTCAGCAAAGTTAAAGACTTGTCCAAAGTCACTTAGCTAATAAGCAGAGAGGTGGGAATAAAACCTTGATCTTTCTGATTCAAAGCTGGTGTCCTGACCAGGATGCCTAAAGCCTTTCAGGTCCTGTGGATCAGAGTTAGGTTGAATCTTGTTGCATTCTACATACCAATGAATTTATTGACTCTTGCACATCTTGTAGAGCCATTGTTATAGCTTCAGGAACTGCAGCACAGTTGAATTTCAGAGGTTTTAAAAACTCTTTTTCCAAGTACACCTTTGGAAGTGAATATGAACATTTCAGATATGAATTGGGACTCACAGCTTCAGGTGCTCTTCACCGCTGTGCCAATGGGTACTCAGGAAAGTATAGTTTGTACAGTAGAGAATTTCTATTTTTGAAAGCAATGCCCATGTCTGTGTATTCTAATTCAGTTGCAGTATTAATATACACCATCTAGCTGCCTTTGGTGTATACACGTCCTTCCTAAAATGCACGTTTCTAATACCCTGCTTGAAGAAGCAACACTTGAAGGTGTGAGCAGTAGAGGACCATTTCTGAATCCAGATGCAGTGATAAATAGCTGGAGCAAATGAAAAGCAGAGCAAAAGCTGAGTTGCCAAATGCCCGGGTGTCAGAGCCAATTAAGAGAAGTAGTTTCAAATGAGTAGAGCTGATGGGAAAGTGAAAAGGAAACGGGAGGGCTCTGGGGTCACATGGGAGAAAGTGACAAAGAAAGGGTCAGGAAAAGACGTGGTGGAAAATGCAGGTCACCTGTGGCTGGATCTAAAAAGAATGGGATAAGTTTGCAGATGGAATACGGTCCAAGTAGGAGTGAAGGCAAGTTTCTGCGGCTATGTGGAGCCATTATGAGACAGCTGGTCCATGGGGTCAGGTGGCTGCATTCCAATCCCAGTACCGCCACTGTACCACCTAGAGAGGTTAACTAAATCACTTAAGCTTTTGTTTCCTCATCTGTAAAATGGGGATAATCATAGTACTCGACTTGTAAGGTTGTTAAGATTAAATGAAATCATCTATGCTAAGTACTTAGTACAGTGCCAGACTCATAGTAAAATATTCAATAAATGTCAGCCACATTGATACTATCATAATATCTGGCACAGTAAATCTCATTGTTCTTCCAAACTCCATGCAGAATCTTTCTCAAAAGGTGGAATGGCTGTCCAGGACAGGCATTTAAAGCCATCTGTTGAATGAATGAATGACTCTTACCCCTTGAATTGTTATCATTATTATTTTTTGGTTGGACCACTTCTGTAGTTGATTTACCCGTCCTCGCACAAGGGTATACAGTGGTGAGAATTTTAATGCATGAGTGGTTTGGGCAACAGCCTCAAAATGTCTTATTTTTACTACGTATTATTATAGCATTACATTCATAGTTAGGGGTCAGCTGCCATTTCCTGAGGTTTATAACATGCCTGTTTTAATTAACATCAAGCTAAATTTTGGCATACAGGTGGTCAGCCCAGATGTGAATGTTATTTTTAAAAGTGCCTTATGGCTGTTAAATCTCTTTCTTTAAAATAGCAAAACATATATGAGTGTGTGCGCATGGTGGGGGAGGGGGCGGAGAGCAGTAAAAATCTGAAATACTGATTATTTCAGGCCTTCTTTAGGTGAACTTCAATGATGAAAAGATTCCTTCAAAATTATTAAAATATGCTCACATAAGCCACAAACTAATACATTGAATAGAAGCCAGAATAACAATAAAAATGAGGTGGCCACACAGTGGAGAGATTAAAAAAAGAAGTATATAGAGGGTTGCATATACACGCCAGTTTAGAAAAATAAGCACAGAGAATGTGTAATATGTCAAAGGGATGCACTTAATAGAGGTGGGAGATGGGCACAAGGGTTCTAACTTTTATTTAGGAATATAAAACTATTGTATGTGAACACACAGTATATAGAAAAATATCCTTTCTGTCTCAAACACACATCATGTGCATGCATGCATGCACACTATATATATATATATACACACACACACACATGTTATGAGCTCAGTAATTAATAGGTATGGATTGATTTCTAGAAAATTAATTTACTTTTCTGAGCCTAATTTCTAAACAAGGATACTGGGCCTGATGATTCATGCAACTCATTGATACCTCCTCCTTCTTTATCCCCATATCCATATCGAATCTATTAACAAGTCTAATGAATTTCACCTCCTAGATATTTGCCAAATCTTCCTATACTTTTTTATCTAGCTCTGCCTCATCTAAGCTACTGCTTTCTTGATTTGGGCCACTGCAGTAGCTTCCAGCCTGGTGAGGCTGTAGCTAATCTTGCCCACTTCCAAATCTCATTTCCATACTACTTTCAGAGTTATCTCTTTGAAATAAAATCTAAATGTATTACGGTCCTGGTTGGGACACTTGGCCTTCCCTCATTGCTCTTCAGATAAAGACAAAACTCTTCACTGTGGCCTTCTGAGGTCTGCAAAATCTTGACTCTGCCTATTATCTTACCATAATCTTCTGAATTTCTATGCTCTAGACAAGCTGGATTTCTTTCAGGCTCTTATACTTTTTACACTTCTCACTAACACAGAGCCTTTGCAAAGCTTTGCACATCTTTCCTAAAATGGCCTTCTTTCTTTTCTCTCATTATATTCTCAGTTGGACTTAAATTGGGGACAAAATCTTTCCTCAGTGAAAAGGCATGGTCTAATGCAAAGATGATGCTGTGAAAGTGCTACACTCAATATGCCAGCAAATTCAGAAAACTCAACAGTGGCCACAGGACTGGAAAAGGTCAGTTTTCATTCCAATCCCTAAGAAAGGCAATGCCAAAGAATGAGTGCACAGTTGCACTCATCTCACACGCTAGCAAAATAATGCTCAAAATTCTCCAAGCCAGGCTTCAACAGTATGTGAACCGTGAACTTCCAGATGTTCATCTGGATTTAGAAAAGGCAGAGGAACCAGAGATCAAATTGCCAACATCCGTTGGATCATCAAAAAAGCAAGAGAGTTCCAGAAAAACATTTACTTCTGCTTTATTGACTATGCCAATGCCTTTGACTTGTGGATCACGACAAACTGTGGAAAATTCTGAAAGAGATGGGAATACCAGACCACCTGACCTGCCTCTTGAGAAATCTGTATGTAGGTCAAGAAGCAACATTTAGAACTGGACATGGAACAACAGACTGGTTCCAAATCGGGAAAGCAGTACATCAAGGCTGTATATTGTCACCCTGCTTATTTAACTTATGTGCAGAGTACATCATGAGAAATGCCAGACTGGATGAAGCACAAGCTGGAATCAAGATTGCCAGGAGAAATATCAATAACCTCAGATATGCAGTTGACCCCACACTTATGGCAGAAAGCAAAGAAGTACTAAAGAGCCTCTTGATGAAAGTGAAAGAGAAGAGTGAAAAAGTTCCTTAAAACTCAACATTTAGAAAACTAAGATCATGGCATCCAGTCCCATCATTTCATGGCAAATAGATGGGGAAACAATGGAAACAGTGACAGATTTTATTTGGGGGGAGCTCCAAAATCACTGCATATGGTGACTGCAGCCATGAAATTAAGAAACTTGCTCCTTGGAAGAAAAGTTATGACCAACCTAGACAGCATATTAAAAAGCAGAGACATTCCTTTGCCAACAAAGGTCCATCTAATCAAAGCTATGGTTTTTCCAGTAGTCATGTGTGGATGTAAGAGTTGGACTATAAGGAAAGCCAAGCACTGAAGAATTGATGCTTTTGAACTGTGGTGTTGGAGAAGACTCTTGAGAGTCCCTTGCACTGCAAGGAGATCCAACCAGTCCATCCTAAAGGAAATCAGTCCTGAATATTTATTGGAAGGACTGATGCTGAAGCTGAAACTCCAGTACTTGGCCATCTGATGTGAAGAACTGACTCACTTGAAAAGACCCTGATTCTGGGAAATATTGAGGGCAGGAGGAGAAGGGGATGACAGAGGATGAGATGGTTGGATGGCAACTTGAGGGACATGAGTTTGAATAAGCTCCAGAAGTTGGTGATGGAAAGGGAAGCCTGGCATGCCACGGCCCATGGGGTCACAAAGAGTCAGACATGACTGAGCGACTGAGCTGAACTGATTGAATGCAAATACCTTTGGGAGAAGGAGTCTACTGATGGGATGAAGGTGTAGATGACACATCCTGCTTTTCTTACAGATTGCATGTCTTGATGGAGGGGAAAAGCATCAGAATTAATGACTGAGTTGCTAACCATTTTTCAAGGAAATTGACTGTATAAAAATTCTAAATTGTATGTATCACTCCATTTTCAGAAGCCCATCTATAGTATGAGGTAAATACTAATAATATTCCCATTATATGAATGAGGAAATTGAGGATAGGAGAAATTGAATAACTAACCTAAAATCACCTATTTAGTAACTGACTGGTCTGGGATTCCAACATAAGCTCTATTTAATTCTAGAATTACAGCTCTTTCCTTTATTACTCAGCTATCTCCACATGGAAGAATAAAAAGGCACAAGTGTAGGTTTTAGATGCTAATGATAACAGCTATCAAAATTCAATACAACTTCTAGTGTCTAGCTGTGTAAGTTAATTGTTTATCCAGTGATAAAGGAAAGTGATCCAATAAAAAGAAAAATCTGACCCAGTGTCAGTGTATCACCATTAGTCTCAAGTCTCTTGTGCAACTGGAAATTGCTCATTTCCCAATGTAACTTCTCAATGAGAGTTTCCCAATCCTTGGGTGATACCTTGGAAATAGCAGAATGAGCAAATCCCATCCACAGAGAAGGTAGCGATGGCTTTCTTGCCATGTTTATGGCAAACATTCAGTGAGCCTGCTAGAATTAAATGGCAAAATTCATCACAACTAATTTCTATTTGTCATCTATTAAGCTACATTGTTTTGTCCTCAACGTCAGGTTAAATAATGAACCTCTTGCAATGGAGTAAATTAACCTCCACTTTATGTTCATGTCATTGTCAAATGAAAACATCACTTGCACAAATGAAAAAGATTCATTAGTAACATGAATGCACAAGCTCCACTCTAGTAGAAGATAAGAGGGACTTAGACCTTGTAATAATGCGTCAGTGCAGAAGTCCCAGTTATTTATGATGCCAGCTATAATCTTCAGAGATTATTTTCAGCAATGGCAATTAGCCCACACTGTGTTGGGGCAATTATGGGCCAGAGTGTCTGCCTGTGACAGGTATGCCTCAATGGCTTTAAGAGCCATGATCCTTGAGAAATGTAATCCCATGGCACACTGCCAGGCATTCATCTGGCTTTCCCATGGGTGAAAGTTGGGGAAGTAAGCTATGCTTGGCCAGCTACTTCTAAGTGCTCAGTTGCCTGGCATGAGGAAAACTTCTTGTTGACATTGCTGCCTGATTCTGGAAGGTCACAGCGCTTGCTCAGAGACAAGATCCAGCATTCTTTTTCATTTTGCCTTGATTTCATTCATATCTTATCAGTATAAACAGCTCATAGTTGTTCAGATTCTAATTGTCTAAGCAGTAATATATTTGGGTCCTTTTCTTCTTTTCTGTTTCACCGGTTCCTTTGGGCCATTTTACTGCATACTTACCATTTCCTTAAAAAGCAGATAAGAGAATAGTGATAATGTGTTTACATATTATATGGGCATATAAATTTGTTCCCCCTTTCTGAGAAGCAGGTCAACAAAAAGGATTAATATCTTCAAAAAATATGAGTACCATTTGACTCAGGTGTGCCACTTGTAAGAATTTACCCTAAGGAATCAAATGTGTACATACACAAAAACTTAGCTGCAGGTCGTCTTCATATTTGGGCATCCCTACTGGCTCAGACAGTAAAGCACCCACCTGCCAATGCAGGAGACACAAGAGACCCAGGTAGAGTGCTTGAGACTGGGAGAGGATAAGAGGTGTGTGTTTTGCTGAGGTAGATTTCTTGAAGAAACAATTTAAAGTGGTTGCAATTCTCCTGCTGGTTATGTCTTGGTTAATTCTCCTTTTCGTGCAGTATTCCCTGTTCCCACTGGCCACAAGGTGAACCATGTGATTTGCAGTATCCATCTCTGTGGTCCTCAGCAGTTGGTCTAGGTGTGGGTATGCGGAGCCAAACCACTTAGTCAAAACTCTTCATTGAGACTTTTAGAAAAATGAAGCTTTGATGAATGTACTTTCATTCCATTTTTGTTTGTAGAATTTCAAGGATGGGAGCTATCAGTTGCTTGTGTCTCTCTTACCTTCTGGTGAAGCATACTGGCCAGTGAAACTTACACCTTAAATTGAGTTTTTGCAACAGAAATATGCCAGATATGATGTCTCAGGCTGAGGCATTTACCAAGCCTTGGTCTGAATGAGCCACACTACTCCTTAATTCTTCTTAAGGTGGAAAATTGGAAGCAGTGACATTCTCATCTTTCTTGAGAAAGGCCTTGGTTTCTCCATATGGTAAGATGAGCTCAACAATACTGATCTGTTCCCACTAAGGGGTGAGGCGAGGTTGTGTGAAATGAGCATTCATCAAGTACTTTGAGATCCTGGACTGAAAAGCCCCTGAAGCTCTAAAGTGCAATTAGCACTTTCCTTTTTCTTTTTGGCATAGAGTTTCAAAAAAGTTACTTTAAAATGTTCTATTAAATCAGTTTTCAGGATCATGAATGCTGGAAGATTGACAGCTCTGGGAAGAGCGCCATCTCTCAAGTGCACATTTTAGGAGACGCAGTAGTTGAAATCGCACCTCTCCACTACCTTATGAGGCCTCTGCTGACATGACGTGCCGTGCCCAGCACTCAGCACGGGTGGGTGGGGTTTCCATGACTCTTTCAGTTCTCCCTATTTTTGCCATTTCCTCCAAGTTACTATGACTTTGTGGCATGTCTTTGTGGGTGTGAATCAAAGCACCTCTAAATTGTGCCATCTGGGTCGTGCAATTTAGTAACCGGGGAGAACTGGGAAGCAGGTACAGATCGTCTTCAACCCCCACTGTCTGACTTAGGGATGGATTGGCTCCAGAAACCAGAAACAAAGCCCAGTTTGTGAAAGTAAATGTTTGAGTGGAGTTTTTATCATTGCAGTTGGCCATCACATGTTGACACAGGAAGCAAAGCACAGTTAGGCCCCTCAGAGAAAGGCAGGAACTGAGGGGTCTTTCTGTTTCTCAATAGTCACAGAATCTCACTCATCCTTGCTTGTTGCTCTTCTCCATCTCTCTCTGCTTGCAGACCCATTCACCTGTCCTCAGCCTCCGCCTTCCTCTACCTCTGCAAGTCCTCTGCACCCTACTCTATCTCTCAGATATCTAACAGTCTGTGTGTGTGTGTCCTGGCTCAAATGAGAGAGGGGGAGAGAGAGAAACAGGCCAGTGTTTAGTCCTATCATGTGTACCTAGAGATGACCATGGCCTTGTGGGGTTGGAGAGGGGAGCAGAGTGAAGGGGTGCTGGTAAGTAGGCAAAAACTGGCCTTACAAGTCTACCCTCTGGTTGATAGACGGTGATGTGATATAACATCTAGGCTGAAGCCCCCTTCCTGGTGTATTTCCAGTAAGGGTGTACTGCAGAGAGAGTCTGTGTGTGAAATTTGGAGGCTGAAAGGGAAGTAGGAGTCATTTTGTAGTTCACACACAGTGTGCTTTATCTGAAGGCTCACCTCCTTGGCATGTGGCTGCAGCCAGGCAGATCTGCAACTATTTTTCCTTCCTCAGGACCCTACTTCAGCTTCTCTCTGACTCCTGGGCAATGTGCATGCTCAGCTCCACGGTGAAAGGCTCTGACTTCTGCAGGAAATCCGCTACATCGGGTCAGAGGTAATGAGAACTGACAGAGGCTCCAGTTGATGAGAAATCCAGCTCATACAGTGGCCTCCAGCTTGTCTTTGCTGTTCGTCACTTTTCATCCACTTTCCTTTTTTTGCTGCCTCCCCTGCAGGCTCTAAGAACCAGCATAAGATGCAAAGACAACAGCTTTAGAGATACTGCTTTACTAGTTCCCACAGTTGTGCAAAGTCAGATCCCTGTAACAATCCTATAATACGCACATACACACATACATCTGCCTCCTAGTGGTCCTGCTTCTCATTGAATTCAGACTCGTGTAGTCAGTACCCTCACAGAGCTGAACTGACAGTGATTTCTTCCTTTCTACCAAGATACCCGGTGTTTCTGTTTATTTTTTCGTATTTAAGTTCTCTACACAAAACTATTCCTTGGGGGTTGTCTTCTTTGTCTTTTTCCCCCTTATACCAATGTTTCTTTATTTAAGTTTGTTAAAGTGTAGTCGATTTACAATTTTGTGTTTCAGGAGTATGGCACAGTTATTCAGTTATACATATACATATATTCATTATTTTTTAGATTTCTTTTCTTATATAGGTTATCCCAAAATATTGAATAGAGTTCCCTGTACTATACTGTAGGTCCTTGTTGGTTATCCATCTTATATATAGTAGTGTGTATATGTTCATTCCAAGCTCCTGATTTATCCCTTCCCCCACGTTTCCCCTTTGGTGACCATAAGTTTGTCTTCCATGTCTGTAAGTCTGTTTCAATCTCGTAAATAAGTTCATTAGTTTCATTTTTTAAAAAATTAGATTCCACATATAAGTGATATTTGTTTTACTCTGTCTTACTTCACTTAGTGTGATAATCTCTGGGTCCATTCATGTTACTTCAAATGACTTTCCATTTTTTTTTTTTTATGGCTTGAGTAATATTTCATTGTATCTATCACATTTTCTTCATCCATTCCCCTGTTGATGGACATTTAGGTCACTCCTGTGTCCTAGTTATTGTAAATAGTGCTGCAATGAACATTGGGATGCATGTATCCCTTCTGATTATGCTTTTCTCTGGATGTTTGCCCAGGAGTGGAATGGCTGCATCGTATGGTATGTCTATTTTTAGTTTTTAAAGGAACTTCCATACTGTTCTCCATACTGGCTATATCAATTTACCTTCCCACCATAGTGTAGGAGGGTTTCCTTTTCTCTATACCCTCTGCAGCACTTAGTATTTGTAGATATTTTGATGATAGCCATTCTGGCTGGCATTTCTCTGATAATTAGTGATGTTGAGCATCTTTTCATGTGCTTTTTGACCATCTGTGTGTATTCTTTGGAGAATGTTCATTTAGATCTGCCCATTTTTTGATTGGATTGTTCTTTTTTTTTTGACATAGAACTGCCATAGTGTATTTTGGAGAATCCCTTGTTGGTTGCTTCATTTGCAAATGTTTTCTCCCATTATGTGGGTGTCTTTTCATTTTGTTTATGGTTTCCTTTGCTGTGCAGAAACTCTTTTTGTCTTCTTGGTATTAACCTTACCTGTCAAATTAAGTCACAATAAATTAATTAACACTCAGGTGTTAGTTAGGAGGCCATTCTGCTTTGGGGACAATTCCCTGAACTCCCACCTAACCCATCTTTATCTTCTTCTACTCCTCTTTGCTCACTGCAATGCAACCACAATTATCTCATCCAGTTCCTTGGATATGTCAATATCATTTCATACCTGGCACTTTTCATATATTTCTCCTTCCGCCTAGAATGCTCTTCCCTTGAATCTTTACATGTCTGTCTTCGTCTCATCCTTAAATCCCCTCTGAACTGTATCCTGTATTCAGAAAGAGGCCTTTCCGAATCAGCACATGTTGAACTTGATGAGTAATAGATGTTTGGATTATCATCTTAAGAATTCTGAGACTGAATCCAAGTTTCCAATAAAAAGAGTGCTGTGATTGATTAGTGTTGCCTGGCACTGGCATCACAAAAATAAAGAGCTGAAAGATCATTTCTTTGTATTTTCCTTCTTTGGTTTAAATGATTTTCCCATTAAGTAGAACCCTAAATTCTGGCCTTGCTGCTGACTTAATGTATGAGTTTCATTTAGTCATGTGACTACTCTACTTGAACTTTCTCTCCAACAAGGACCCATAGTGAGCTCACAGATCACTGACACGTGTAAATGGTGGTAGGATGGCGATGGGGGTGGGTGTTCAGTAGATAAATGTGAATATTCAGTGACATTTGGAGTTCTGGAGGATGCAAGAAAATTTTAGTCTTATTTTTTAGAAACAATGGCTTTTCACCTATATTTCTAAGCAGATATATGAAGAAACAATTAACCTTGTCTTTTAGAAAGCTAAAAAATAAAGCCTATGTGGGAACACCTTTGGCTGCCTCATTCTCCGAGGATGCTAGAAAGAAGCAAAAACCTGGATCTCTCTCTTTGTTGTGCCGTATTAACCAGTATTATGACCTTTGAATGTGCCTGTTAACCTCTCAGGACACTGGCTTTCTAATCGGTAGCAGACATATTGCACTTCTGCTAAGATTCAGTGTCAAACTTCCTATAATAAAAATGTTGGCAAGATGGAAGGACTCTAGAAAGTGGTGAAATTAAAGGGTAGGAGAGAGATTCTCTGGGGAAAACAATGGGTTTGCTGGCTGCTGATGCAGGGCTGTAGTGTTGCTTTAGGGAAGGCAGGGAATCTTCAAATCTCTTTTCCCTGGTGTGTCTATCCAGTTTTGATCTGTGACTTCAAATTAGTGTGTGAATGACAAGACACTACAAAGAAGCATTAGGTGTTTTGTGGGCAGCCTTCATCTGTCCAGAGTGGGAGAGAGGGCAGAGCTGGAGGTCACTCTTGGTCCAGAGAGATGCTGCTGCTGCCAACTGCCCCTCGGGGAGCCCAGTGGCAGCCTAGGGAGTTACATGACTCCAGGCTAGTCTGATCAATAAAGGGCATCCTTACTATAGCAACGCAGCGTGGTGGCAGGGCTGTCCATGGATCACGTGCCCCCCTCCCCAGACACTGTGGAGTTTGCAGCAGGCAATTAGAACTTGAGGGTAGCTTCTCTCAGAGGTCGATGAGCTGACAGATGAGCAAAGAGCTTTCCTGCTCTTCCGTCCCTGTGTGGGCATGGAAGAGTTTTAGCCCACTTACCTTTGGTATTAGCCCTTCTTGGGTTGTAATGGGAAAATCACAGCAAGGCTTAGAAGTAGAAGCATGGGGAAATCCAGAGAATTCTCTTAATAATAATAACAATAACATTAGCTAATTTTTATTGTTCATGTGACTCTGATTAATATCTCCTCTCTAGATTGTAGCTCTCTGGGCACAGAAACAGCAAGTGTTTTCACATACCTCTATGTCCATAGCTTCTTGGGCTCGATAAATGTTTACTGAATGAATTAATCAATTGCTGATTGCAAAACAGGCACCATATTGAAGGTTTAACATAGATTGTCTTGTTGTATCCAGTTAATGTTCTATTATTACCCTCATTTTATTGACAAATCCAAAAGAGCCTGCTAGAGTCAAAGAAGCTTGCCTCAGGTCAGCCAGGAGATGTCTGTGCTATTATAGGAGGTGCCTTAGTTTTCCAGTTACTAGAGCAGGGTTTCTTAACTATGACAGTATTGGCATTTTGGGTCAGATAATTCTTTGTTGTAGGAGGCTGTCTTGTACATAAGGTATTAGCAGCACCCTTAACCTCTACGCACAAAAGCCAGTAGCACACCCTCTGCTTGCCATTTGTAACAATCAAAAATGTCTCAAGATACTGCCAATGTCTCCTTGGAGGAAAATCACCCTAGTTGAGAGCTGTTGTACTAAAGGAAAGCCCAGGCTGAGCTGAACTCTGAAAGAGGGTTTATTTTGCCTGCCTTTCACAATGTGTATAAATGATGTGATGTGTTACACTTATTGAAGGTGAAAAGGTTGCAAAGCAAAGTTTTAAAGGGCTTTTGTAAAACCATGTGGGTTTATGTATGTGCAAGCAAGGGGACCTCAACCAGGAGTTACATCTTTGGGCTTCAGGCTTGTGACCCCTTTGGTTATAAACTGAGCAGTTCAGCTTAGAGTCTACAAGCAGGGAGAGGACCCCAAAGTGTCTGGGAAGTTCCTTCTAAGAACCACATTAGCTCTGAGAGAAAATTACATTGTCCTGGAATGATGGTTGAGGGCAGCCTAATGCATGGAAAGAGCAAAAGCCTGTAAGTGTTCATTATTTCCTCTAAGCTTGTTTCTTCATCTGTAAAATTAGAGATTCTAGGAAGATTGACTTAGATGATCATCCGTTCTGAGGCACCCGGGCTGACAATGACAGTGTCTCCTACCTGGAGCTACTGGTGTGTGCATGTGCAAAGACAAAAGGGATGGACACTTTTCTGGAAGTTTGATATGTGTTAACCCACATAATCTTCATAATTCCTGATAAACACAGCCGTGTAAGAATGCCTGGTCAACTGATCACAGAACTGGATTCCAATGTATTTCCATTGTCGACACTAAACCCAGTTAAAGTTCTTATTGATGAATTCCAAAAATACTTTTTTATTCATATTGGTTATATGTGGAATTTTGAGACTCAAGTTTGTTTTTTTTTTTTTAATTCCACAAAGCATATATGATAGGATTGTTTCACAATTATTCTTATAGCAAATTGGGACCTACATGCTGATGAGAGAATAAAGTAATTTTATGTGATACTTCCAGAATATAATACATATTGCATAATTTTCCTATTGAGAAGAATGATGTTTTCCAGATGCAATCATATATAAACCTAATTATGAAATGTCCACTAGGGTATAATTTAAATTAATCTATTCTCCTTTTTAAGAAATACATTCCTTCCACACAGAGATATTTTATTTCTAGTTTAGAAAACTATATAATTTGAACTTTTAACTATCATGCTTAATTTCTCAAAGGAAGGCAGTCTTTGGAACTTCTATTATTTGTTGTAGTAAATCTCCTGTTCATTTAAAACTTTTCCTCAATTCTTCCTTTTCTTTGGGTTTGGATGTCCTATAGTCCAAGTAGGGATACATATTCATAGATCTGTATTCTAAACTAGTACCTTCTACTATATTGCTTAGAGCAATTGCTTATAAACTTAATGTCATTAAACTTTTTAATGTCACATCACTATCAATAAAATATTTTTGAGTGTGCATCTCTTTGTGCACAGTTGTTATAAATTATATATATTACTTTCTTGCTGTATATTGGTAAGGTTCCACTTATTTCCTTTTTTAGGCAAAAATAAAGATAAATACAACATGTGTAATGCTTTCACATCCATATTAATCATTTCACACGTCACATTTGAGAGTTCATTGTGATAGAGAAGTAATATGGCCTATTTTCTTCCCTGATAAATGAGGGATATTATCCATCCTGCTTATCTCAGAGTTGGCAAGAGACTCAAATGAAATGAAATAATAGTTATTATAATTGTATCAGTTAGCTATCACTATTTAACAGTATTATTTTAATGATTATTTTATTATTTTAATGATTTCTCCAAATAAACTTAAATTATATTGGTATATTAAGATGTTCTCTGGATTGAAAGACTTCATTTGGAGGAATTACCTTGAGTTTTCAGCTATATTTTGCTGGAAGTTACATTTTTCTTTATGCCACACTATTAAAAATTTTAAAACTGTAAATATCATTTGACCAATGATGAGACTGAAGCCTCAGGACATTTGTTATTATGATTATACCTCACATACTAGCTCAAGGATCTGAGTATGCTTATAATAGAGAATACATATCAAAATAGAAATGAGTACATGGATACTAGCTTTTTGTTTTTTTAAGGAAAGATGGAAAGAGGAATGATTGACTCAAAAAAGTTAAGCTGAGGAAATCTGTTGCAGTTGGGCATAAATATAAGTTCCAAGTTTTTGAGCTATTAGGGCAAAAGGAAAATATCTGCATACTCTTGTTATCCAATAAAAGATAGCATTATAAGAGACAACCTCTTTTATTCTCTAAATTTGAACTAAGGGAGAAATTTGCATTCAAGTTATTTATGTTAGTAGCATCACCAAGTCTTGATTGCTATTGTTATGAGATTTTTTTCCTTGTGGGTGCTCTTTATACCGACCTTCCATGAGAGAATTATGCTGAGAATAATAAATGAAAATCAATAAAACTCTTGGGCAGATTTTAAAAAGACAGTATATAAAATTTAAAAAATAGTGTTATTGAAATAAAATAGATGGATTATATTGCAGGCTCAGTTTAGTTCAGTTGCTCAGTCATGTCCAACTCTTTGAGACCCCAAGGACTGCAGCACGCCAGGCTTGCCTGTCCATCACCAACTCCCAGAGCTTACTCAAACTCATGTCCATCGAGTCAGTGGACATATTGCAGATTATATACAATTAAAAAGGAAATTACTAGATTGGAAGATAAATCAGAGGAAATTACAGATTGCAACACAGAGAAACAAAGAAATAGAAAATGTTAGGAGCTATAGAAGATAGAGAGTGAAGTGAAGTGACAGTTGGTCAGTTGTGTCCGACCCTTTGCAACACCATGTTCTATATAGTCCATGGAATTCTCGAGGCCAGAATACTGGTATGGGCAGCCTTTCCCTTCTCCAGGGGATCTTCCCAACACAGGGATCAAACACAGGTCTCCCTCATTGCAGGTGGATTCTTTACCAGCTGAGCCACAAGAGAAGCCCAAGAATACTGGAGTGGGTAGCCTATCCCTTCTTCAGCAGATCTTCCCAACCCAGGAGTCAAACTGTGGTTTCCTGCATTGCAGGTGGATTCTTTACCAAATGAGCTATCAGGGAAGCCTGGAGGATACAATAAAGGACTCTGAACTGTCTAAACAGTTGTGGAAGAGAATAGAAGAAGAGGTAATATCTGAGGAGATAATGATTGATAAATTTCTAGAGTTAATGAAAGACATGAATTCTCAGATTAAAATCATATCAAACAGGACAAAACAAATTTATGAGCAAAGCCTCATAAATAGCAAACTGAAGAAATTTTCAAAACAAAAATATCCTTCCCCCAGGTTACCTATACATTTAATTGCAAGCAGAAGATAATTAAACAATGAGAACTGAATTTCAGTAGCAACAATGGAATCAGAATGATTCCTTCAAAAATCAGAGGAAGAAATCAGACAACCTAGAATTATATATTCAATTCATGCATCTTTCAAAAATAGTTGAAAAAAGGAAACTTGCAGACGAATAAAAACAGTATTCATAAGCTACCAACAATTCTTAACAAAATCACTTCTAAAGGATAGACTTCAGAAGGGAGGGAAATAATCTTAGAAAAAAACAAATAAATGCACACTTCAAAAGAAAGCAAGAAAGGAAACCCACACAAATGCAAATAGGACAAATAGACAGTACAAAGTAAGATGGTAGAAATAAATCTAAATGTAATTGTAGTTTAATTATAAATAGGAAAAATGATATATTTAAAAGATAAATGTTTTAGGATTTGATTGAAGAAAAATAGCACTAAAAAGAAAGCAAAACCCAGTTTTATGTTGTTTAAGCGACTGGTCTAAAATTATGAGGACACACAAACATAAAGAGCAGATCTGTGGTGGTCAATGTGGTGTGGGGGAGTGTGGGGGAAGGGATGGATTGGGAGTTTGGGATTAGCAAATGCAAACTAGTATATATAGAATAGATAAAAAACAAGGTCCTATTGTTTAGCACAAGGAAGTATATTCAGTATCCTGTAGTAAACCATAATGGAAAATAATAGGAAAAAATGTATATGAAATATATACATATATTTCTAAGACTACATATATATATATATATATATATATAATCTGAATTATTTTGCTGTATGCCAGAAGCTAGCACAACATTATAAGTTATTATACTTTAATCGAAAAACTTAAACTCTTCTGAGGGAAGCAAAATGAAAAAGAAAATAACTAGGGCATAGAAAAGTTGAAAATAAAAGAATAGAAAAAGACATACCAGGCAACCAAAAGAAAGATTGTGTAGCTGTGATAATTAATAACAAGCAAAGTAGAGTTTTAAGGCAAAAGCATGACTGAAGATAAAGAAGGTTCCCATTTGGATGAAAATATTTAAACTCCTCAGAGATAGGTAATATTTTAAAATTTGTGTACACCTTCAAATTATGTAAAGTAAAAACTGCAAGAATCGCAAAGAGAAACTGACAAATGAACATTGTAAACTTCAACATAACTTCTCTTTCTCAAAAACTGACTGCTCAAACAGATAAAATATTAGTAAGAATAAGGAATACTTAGGTAAAACAACATTGATCTAAGTATCATATGTAATACAATCACCTAACAGTGAGAAGACCCTCAGTTTTAAGGATTATATAACAGTTATGAAAATTGACTCTTTACTTGGCTATAAAGCAACTCTGAACAAATTTTTAAAAGCAGCATTAAAAAAAATCAGCATCATATGAATACTGATTCATATACACATTATTCTCTTCCCACAGTAAGAGATTACAAGTTGAATCCCCTACAAAGTACCTTATTTTTAGAGAAACTGAAATAAATAATAATTCTAAATAACTCATGCATCCAAAGCAAATTATAGTGGAAATTAGGAAATTCTTGAATCTGGAGAATAAATAAAACATGACATATTAAAATTTGTGGGATATAAGAAAGGAAGTGCTAGAGGAAAATTCAAAGCTGTATAATAGAAAAGAAGAAAGGCTAAATTAGTAAGCAAACATCCTAAGTTGGAAAAGCAATACCAATAAAAATAAAAAGCAATAAACTAGTAAAAATAAAAAAATTAATGGAGGAGGAAACTGAACTTTTTCAAATGCTAACTGGGGTTGTCATTAATCTGTTCACGAAATATTTCTACTTACAGGCAAATGGAATGGCATTTCTCTGATCCTTACAGTTATGTATGGTCATGTGATTTGCTTTGGCTGGTGAACTGTGAGTGGAAGGAAGTATGCATCATCTTTGGATGGAAGTTATGGTTGTCAGTACATGGCTGACAAAAGTCTATGTTTTTGTGTCACGCTTAACAGCAATGCTTCAGATGGTGGCTCCTCAATTAGTCTGATACTGGAGCTGAGTCCTCAGCCTAACTATGATGGACTTGTAGTGGAAGCAAGAAATAAAGATCACTGGTTGTGATTTGGTGATTTTCGTAACAGTATAATCTAGTGCAGTGATTCTCAACCTGTTGGTGATTTTGCCCCTGAGGAAACATTCGACAATGTCTGGAGACATCTTGGTTGTCACAACTGGGGCAAGGTGTAGGGGTTCCACTGGCATGTCAGCGGAGATCAGGGATGTTGCTAAACATTCTACAATGGACAGGACAGCCCCACACAACAGAGAACCCAGCACAAAATATCTAGTACAAAATATCAACAGTGCCAACATTGAGAAACTCTGATTTTGTGTATGTAGCTTGAAAGAGTAAGAAGCAAATGTTTACCAAAAGAAGTGAAATCACACTGATTGTTTTTCTTTTGCTTCTATTCCAGTGAATTCTTTATTCAATCTCCCTGACACTGAATATGTTCGGTCCCATTTTTTTATCTTCCCTCTGATAAGGCTTGGTGAAGGTCAAGCACTGAAGCACAGGGATTGGACCTAAAGTGTTGGTGTGGGATCGAGTCGTCATGTATGTGCTGATGTAGGCAAGGTCACGCAGTAGTAGAGGAATTCTCTGTCTCTAGATTTTCGGATAATTCTCTTTCCTGGGATCATAAGTACATCATCAAATGGTCGGTGTCTGTATTTGCTTCTCTCTATCTCTCCCATTTACCTTTCCTCTTTTCTGTTTCTTCCTTCCATGCTGCCTAAGTAGTGGCATGGCCAGGATCCTTACCTCAGGAGCAAGCTGAGCTATCTCTTTGCTCTTTCTCTTCTCATGTGGCAGTTAGGTCTACAGCTACTGCATGGACCACAGCCAGGGCAGTTTGATGCCGATTGCTGCAGTATGCTCTTCTGTGGTCTGTGGATGTTTGGGTTTATTCATTTTGGAGCTGGCAGGTGTGATCGATTGATTGTCTACCTAGGCAAAAACAGTATTCCATATGGTTCTGTCCAGTCCACTAAAACTCCTTGCACTGAGGTTTAGAACCAACACCTGAGCTAAGAGTGTTGCTTTGATTTCCACCTAACATTATTACTTGCTCACGTATTACCCCTGAGCTCTTACTTGAAAGAATGGCTGTAGTCTATATTTTCATACTCCTGGCCATTGTTGTTGTCTAGTTGCTAAGTTGTGTCTGACTCTTTTGCAATCCCAGGGACTGTAGCCTGCCAGGCTCTTCTGTCCATGGGATTTCCCAGGCAGAAGACTGAAGTAGGTTGCCATTTGCTTCTCCAGGAGATTTTCTGACCCAAGGATTGAATCTATGTCTCCTTTGTTGGCACACTAATTCTTTACCAGTGAGCCTCCAGGGAAGCCCACCACCTGGCCATAATATTATATAATTGCAGGGCAAGTAAACCTCACTGCTACTTCTTCAGCAATTTAATTCTCTCCATTTTAGCTAGACTAAGCTCATGATTCATCTCAATAGACAACTTAACCTCTTGCTGAATGATGAGTTAGTTATCAGCTAACATATTTTAAACACTCAGTATTCACTAGGCAATCATATAAACATTTTAATGAATTACATCATTCAAGTCTCAATAACCCCATTTTAAGCAGATACTACTATTATATCCTTACTTAGTATATGAGGACAGTGGACAGGAGAGAGTTTAAGGAACTTGTTAGTAGTGTAACATGCCACCCTTGGACTTCAGAGACTGTACTGTGAACCCCTATGCCATCTTGCTTGCCCTGTGACTTAGATTGTAATCATCCCATTTTTCTTTCAGTTCAGAAGGTGGTGGTCTTGGTTGAGTAGGACAGTTGGCAAAGTAGAGACCCGTCATAGGTACAACTTGGTGTTCTCCTTTCATTCTAGCTTGTGCTGCCTGGGTCTCAGGAACATTAATTTGAAGCATTTGGTCTCAGTATGTGCTGTCCACCCTTGGAAATCAAATGAAAAACTGCCCTGGTGCCATTGCAGGGCTTGTTTCTCTTACACTGACTAGAAAGCCTTGGGTAGAACCTCAGGGGACATCAGCTAGAAAAGCGAGTATGTCAGGTTGATTTGGGAAATTGGTACTGTAAGCTCCTCACAAGTCTAGTGTTCCCTTAATTAGAGAGGTGGCCCTCCAATCAATATTCTTGCTATTCCTTGCTGAGCCATTCTCCTTGCTTCCCAGCCGGCCACTCTGGGGATTTTCCGCTGACGATGGTACAATCCTCCTGGGGCTATACAAAGCACAGAAGGGGAGAAGGAGCATCATTTGTTGGCCTGTTACATGGGGTTGGTAAAGCACAGGACTGCATTCATCAAAGCCAGTATAGCTCTTCCCGGTTTTGTATTCGGAATGCATGTTCCCTGGTTCACAAGTGATGGCAGGATGCAGCAGGTACACTGAAACATAGTCTGGAAGTGTTTAAGCATTTAAAATTTTTTGTTGAAAAAAGAAAATACCAACAGCTCCGTATAAGAAACTACAGTGTCCCAAGACTTGAACTCTGCCCAGATGTCTGTTATAGCTAGTTTGAACTTTGCGTATCTTCTTACTTAATAAAAGAAACTGAGGTGATAAGAGAGAAAATAAAAACGCAGTCACCAATTCTCACTGTTATTGATTCAGTATCATATCAGGCACTAAATGATTGATGCATTATCTCATTTAATTTTCACAGCCATCCTACAAGGTAGAGTTCTAACATCCATATCATACATATGAAGAACTGGGGATTAGAGTGCTAGAGTAAATTGTCTACAATCCCACAGGATTTGAATTCTGGTCTCACTCACTATGAAGCCCCTTATCTGAACCACTGGTTTGAATTTGATTTATTTGTTCAAATGAAATTAGAAATTCCCACTCCAGATTTGATTAATCAGGATTCTCTCATAATCCTTGCTGACGGTATGAAATAAACTGATTAGTCTTAAAGCATGGCTGTAACAGGTCACCTCGGCTATGTTTATAGGGATAATATAATTACAGCAGTTTTCAGGGGTTTTCAGACTCCCCCAAAATAAACATTAGTGAAGAAAGATAAGTTAGGAACCCCAATTAGCCAGTTTGGATCAGTTTCACTAGCTGGATATATAACTTCCCAGTTCACTTTTCCTTGTGTAAACACAGCTGTGATGTACCAACACATGCCTTGGCATGCTGGGATCCAGAAGTAAGATGGAAGTTCTTAAAGAGAATTCTCAAAACTGTGTTTATCATCTTGTCCTTTGCTGTGTTGCTTTAGGGTCAGATATTTATTTGGCATAAAATTGAGAAAGCAAACACAAGCTCATCTAAATGGTTCCTTTATAACCTGAGGAAAAGACCTTGAGTTATGACCTCAAAAGAGTTATATCAATAAAAGAGTCCCTTGAAACACTTATTCTTCTGTAATTTGAGCTAGTTTGCTGCTGTTATTGTTAAAGAACAATTGGCATATTATTTCACTTACTCCTCATATTGGGACAGTGAATAGTAAAGTGTCAGCTTGTTCTCAAATGGGCTTTGCCCAACATTAGAAGACATACACAATTCCTGAAACTTAGACTTCATTTGGAAAGTTAGCTAATGACAATCAAAGAGAATGTCTAGAGAAACAGTGAAGAGAAAGGAAAACAAAGGGAATTACGTGTTAACAGGGATAAATTTATACTTTTCAGTTTCAGGGTTTGAAACAGTGTGGAATCCAACATTTATTCATTGAGGATTCTCTTCAGTGTAGGGGATTAAAGCTCCTCATTGAGGATAAAAGCATGAGTTTGTTAGTTCTGCATTGGCACTCAGTGACTTTATACCCTAAGATTAAGTAGAGGCTTACAACTGAGTAGTTTAGCGTGATGCCTTACTTTAAAAAAATTTTCATACAACCATTTAATTAAAGAGTGTTCTTCTTTGGACTGATGTTAGCACAAGCAAAGGAGGGAGCCAGCTAAGTATGGAGTGGCAAATAGATTTTCTTTCCTGTGACAATACTGATCGATAGAGTCAGCTTTGAGATGACTGAGGCCAAATCTGGGTTTGATTAGTGATGTCTGTCATAGACATTGCAGGGATGGGGGAGGGGAAGAATGTTGGTAGGATGTGCATAGTTAATATTGGTGATATAAATTCTGTAGTTTGAACTGTAGCAAATGCTGTGTCTGTTCCCTAAAAAGCTTCCCCACTACTTTACTCTAATACTGAAAACATTGTCTCGAATTTGCTGCTTGGCTTACATTATTATTAAAAAAAAACTAACATGTATTGGGTTCTTATTACATGTCAGGCAGTACTTGCACTTTGCATATATTATCTTGTTTACTCCTATTTCACAGATGAGGACCGTGAGACTCACTCTCTAGCAGTTGAATCAAGGTCTTTTGGGCATCAGAGTTTATGCCTTTAATCACTGCAATTTTGGAGAAACTTTTTATTTTATGTTGGAGTATAGCCAATTAACAATGTTGTGATAGTTTCAGGTGAACAGCAAAGGAATTCAGCCATACATATATGTATATCCATTCTCCCCCAAACTCCTGTCCCATCCAGTCTGCCATATCACTTTGAGCAGAGTTCCCTGTGCTATACAGGAGGTCCTTGTTTGTTATCCATTTTAAATATAGCAATACACTGTATTTTTTTTTTAAACACTGCATTTTTAAGGCACATTCTTTTGAGGCTTCTGGTGAGGCTTTTTATCCCCCTCTCTACTTTGGGAGAACATCTTTCCGGAGAAACCAGAGGAATATTGAACAAGAGCATAAAGAACAGAAAACAGAAAGCACAGATCTGGAACAACTTTGTAATATACGGCTAGCCCTGATTTCCCAGATCACATAAGCCATTGGTTCTTTAACAGGCATTGGCCTATTTCGTGAAGGGCCTTCTTTGGGATCCAATGTGTTTCCTGAGATGAGGAAGTTGTAAGTTTTGCTTTTATTCGGCAATAACTTAAAATTGCAGAGGGTACAGGATGGGGCTATATTGATAAAAAAGAATGCTGTGGTGAGTCCAGGGCATGAGATACTGCAGTGGAGACAAGTTGGATAGGTCCTTGCAGAGGAAAACAGCATTCATTCACTTGTTTATTCAATTGTTTGTTTATCCAACAGACTTACTGAGTACCTGCTTTCTCTGGGCATTGTGCCAAGTGCTAGAGATAAAGGTTCCTATTAACAGGGAGTTTCAGAAGGGAGGAGACTAGCTCTGGAAATAAATGATGCACTTACAGAGTTTGTCTAAGTTTGCATTGGCTTCCCACCTTTTCCACTTGGAGAGCCTGTTCTCTCCTGGTTGGATATCACTATTATTACAACACTCAACAATCTAATTCTAAACAACATAGATGAGATGAAAATTCACATGCATCATGTTAAGTAAAGAAAGGTCAAATACAATATTTTATCCACAACATGTTCATAACCATGTCAAAATTATATGAGTGTAACAAGACGACCTAACTGAAAATGTGTCTGAAGATTTTGAAACATTTACGAGGAGAAGCTGAAAAAAATCCTGTTTTTTAAGAGCTGCAAAGATTTTCTGTCTCATAAGAAAATCAGCCTTCTGAACTTCTCTGGGTCAGACTAGTTCTTTGTTCTAGGAAAATGACTGAATTGTCTTTATGTTACTGAAATGTAAAGCAAGAAGCTGGCTATTATTTGGGAGGCTTGTGAACTCATCGAGACACCTTTGACTGAGAAACCAAATGCTCTGCGTGGTCGTTTTCTTTTGTTGCCTGCGTACGAGCACATCATCCTGTGTTCCTTTTATCTGTGTGGGCTGAGACTGAACTGTGCCCTAACTATGGTCACCTGCATCTGGGGTGGTCTGTAGATTATTATTTGAGCTTTTGTCTTCCAGGGAAGTGATTTCCAGAAGGATAAGCAGACACAGTTTTTATCTCATGTGGGGAGTATCAGGCTGACCTAGGGTTTGGGGTTGGACTGGGCTTTCAATGATCTATTAGATCTGGTCATCCGGATTTTGAGAAGTGCCCTGATTTTGGACTGTTATTTTCTTATAGTAAGTTTATGCTGGGACCAAAGAGTGGGGCCACATTCTTGTGAATGAGGGTAGAGCTTGCTCTGGGAAGGAATGGTATTGCTTTTCCTTAAGGTTGGTATTGCCTTAAGATTCCATAACATATTATGGAAAAACCCAAAGAAATTTTTTGGCCAACTCATAAGTTTCCTTCTGTTCTTCTTGAACTGTAAGTAAAGTCTTATTACAAGTTGGAGCTTCGTCTCACTACTGCTGTGGAGAATCAACAGAAAATCTTCTTTCACTTTGGGGGTTCCAGACAAGAGGAGGTTCAATTTGCTCTCCCTCTGAGGCCTGGGTGATGGACCCCAGACTTTGGTCCTTAGAACTGCAGCAGAGGCAGGCTGCAGCAAAAGTAATGTAACTGCCACTTCCCCTTTCCAACCTCTGTCCATGCCCTATTGTCCTAGATGAAAAATGGGATGGAATTTTGCGAGGACAGTATCCCCTAAGATCTAGCAGTCAAGTTGGTGAGGCTTGGAGACCTGGGCAGGCAAACACATTTGGTAAACAACAGAAAAGAAAGGATGGTAAATGGGAGGAAAAAAAAGAGAAAAGAGGAAATTCTAGAGAATTATTTCCATTATTTAATTTCTATAGTTATAATATTTTTTGTAATAAATCAAGACTACATAGTGATATGATTATTGTGACCACCATCGACAAACCAAGTCCCTGTTCAAGCAAGGGGTTAATATCTGACATTAACTCCATCAACTAACGTCCAATGTAAAAATTGGAGGTGTGTCATATGCAATATCTTTCACATAAACCTACTAATTGATTTTTTTGTTTTCATGTCCCAGGTGGAGTTTCTTGTGTTTTAATTTATACTGAGTCCATTTGTGCAGTTTTGCTGGTTTCATCAGGAGAGCATGTTGGTTGGTAAAGGCAGCCAGTCCTGAGAGCTAAAATCACCTAACTCTTATTCTTGTAAAATGATTAAAGTCCTACTTATTTTTTAGTGTACGAAAGACATGTTCATGTATCTAAATTAAAAGGTACCAAAATTTTAAAAAAGAGTACTCAAGTAAACATTGAAATGTTCCTTCCTGTTGCTCTTCAGAGATGATTATTTACCAATTTCCTGAGTAACTTTTCCAGAGATAATTTATGCATACATGAGCAAATACTTGTGTCTGTGGTGTTTTTAAATGTACAAATGCTCATCTTGAGCCTGACACTCTGTTGAGCATGTTCCATGCATTGATCCTTGAACTGTCACAATATACCTCTGAATAGGGACTTGGGTTTTTTGGTGGGGGCAGGGGGACTCAGGTATTGTTAACATCCCCATTCTGCAGAGGAGGAAACTGAGGCTCAGAGACCATGGTGTGCTGAGCTGTCTTGTTATACCAGTGTGGGAGAACCCTGTGTTAAGTTGTTAGGAATTTTGTGATCTGGTTGACCACAGATTGAGCTTGAAATTGAAACCATTGGGAGTGTTTGCATTTGTAGAAATTGGCAGATGCTGCAAATCACATTCCTTCTAGCCAGAACTGGCTGGGCAATGTTTACCAGCACACCATTTCTCAGAGATATCCAACAACTTGTTCAAGACCACAAGCTAATGGTGGCTGAGGCAAATTTTGACCTCAGGCCTCTCTGACTCTGGACCCTGTGCCCTGAGCCAGGATCACACCGAGAAGCAGGGGAAAATGAACTTGAGCTTCCCAGTGCCTGTTCTGGTGACCTCCCAGCCCTTGGACTCTCCAGGTCTAGGCTGCATTATGCTCTCTCTCTCTCTTTTGTAGGCACTTTCATTTTCATTAGTATCTTAATAGTTTGTTTCCTTCTCATCATGAAACTGACCTATGCTTCTTGCAGACAAGTTGTAAAATGAAGAAATATATTAAGAAGTGAATAGCCATCCCTGAAATAACTGGTGCTAGGATTTTGTCACCTTTTGCTGACTTTGACCTTTGTGTTTTTGGTTGCTTGAACTAAGCTTGATTCTTATTTTGTACCTCTGTTTTTTACCTTTGGACATTCTTCTCTTTGATTTGTTATTTGATGTTTCTTTGTACTTTTCACTCTGCTTGTTCACATAGGATTCCTAGCTGTGACATGGGCTGCAATTAACCCCATTCTATGTAGCATCAGCATGTATGGTGAAAAAAATAAATAAATAAACAATGTAGTCAGCTTTATCCTTGAATCAGGCCCAGTGCCTCAAGAAGCTCATGATGTGAGAAGCAAGAGGGAAACAAAACCACCAATTCACGTTGCCTGATTCACACTCCCTGTGATATGTGTGTCTTGAGTGAATGAAGGCAAAATCACACACACCGTTTACACTGTTCTTTCTCTTCTTCTCACTATTTTTTTCCACTGAGCTAGTTCACAGTAGTTGAATTTATGTAATTTGAATGTGCAAATTACATACTTTCTTGGTAAAATAGAGCAGCAAGAGGAGCTAAGTAAAACACTTAGCCTTCTAAAGCATAGAAAATCAGTTGCTCAATGTTAGTGCATCGTTAACTTTAGCTGTAACAGCTAACAATATTATATTTCACCTCTAGAATATACCTTTAAGATAATATTTATGTGTTTGTATGTGTGCTAGCATGTGAGTCTCACTATACATATATACACACATACACACACACATATATGTATATATAAACCATAATAACTAATTCTGCATCAGGTAAATGAAAGAGGAGCCATTTTCTTCACAACATTTCAATAGTGAGTAAGTGGCATAGAGAAATAGAGGCTGTCCCAAGAGACAAACCCTGTCCTTGGCTTTGGGCTATGCAAGCCCTGTAGGTTCTGAGCATCAGTGATACAAATTGTGCCAATCTGTTAGAACAGACCCAGCTTCCCAGTGGTTTTGTGACTGTCGCCTGCCTCTGCATCTCTTATAATGAAATGGTTCTTGGACAGCTGGGTTATCAGCAAAGAACTATGTAGGAAGTGCCCTGCCCAATTAATCAGATGTCATTCTGACCAGATTTCTTCAGCACACTGCTTCATGGTAAACAGCAGAGTATTAATAAATGAAAATCAAAAAGAGACAAAGGAGAAAGACATCATTTTTATGTATACTTGTCTTAAGGCATATTTTTCCATTTCTGAAACTTGAAAAATAACCATCTGGAAAGAATCATATTATAGACAAGGCATGTCATGACATTTACAGCAAATATTTTTTCCTGTGAGGATCAGTATTCTCTCATTGCCCCATCAACTGCCATATAATCAGATACCCATAAAGTATTCAATAAATAGAGGGTTCCTGCAATAAATCAATAGTGCAGGAATAATATGTTTTAAGTGTTCACATTTTCCTTTGTTTATCCTTCTTTTTAAACACACAGTTTTGCGTCACAAACCTCCTTAAACGTTTGTCTTTGTTTCTTTGCCTCTCAGCCACCCAGTCTCGGGCAAATGACATTAAACTGCACCACTGCAGAGAGATCTCTGGCATAAATAAATGTATCAGGAGGTCAAGAGGTCAAGAGCATAAATGAGGCAAAGATTTCAAAGAAATCACCGACCAAATGATTTATAAATCATGGAAAATACTGCTCCAGCCATAAAAGAGAAATTAAATTTATACATCATGAGCTTCAAGATGCTTTGGGTTCTGGTGGGTAACTGGGTTAGAAATGGAAGAGCTTATGTCATCCTGTTGTTGGTTTGGAGCCTTGTAACAGCGGCATTTACCCCAGGACTCTAAATCAGGACGACTGAGATTAAACTCTCCCGCCCTTCTCCTGTGTCTCCAGAAACATTTGCTTTTACCTCTGACCTAGAATTTCCACCCCACCAGCCTCGACTCTGGAGTGGGGTAAAAATCAGCTCACTGTTGGGCAGGATGATTGTACCCGGGAGTGAATATGAGCCTCCCATCTGTTGGTGAAAGGCTGAGAGTCCTACCTTTGTCTGCAGAAAAGCAGCAGAGAATTAATTATAGCATCTGCCCTGGCTGGCCAAGGAAGCTGTGGAACTGAGACCTTCTGGAAGATAACAGCCAAAACATCTATAGGAGAGAGTAAAATGAGCCAGTCTCTGTAAAAAGAACAATAATACCTTATGCTGTAATCATCTGTAAAGAGAATCTGTCCAGAACTTTTACAGCTTAAAAATAATCCTTTCTACTTTTTGACATTTTCTTCAAAAACATGATGTTTAATCATTTCTCTCTCCCTCCCTCCTCCCAATTTCTTTCTTTTTTTCTGCATTTGGGAAAATATCAGATTGGAAACTGCTTGAAAGTATCTATTTCATCTCTATATGAAACGTACACAGTGATCTGTACATAAAATTGAAGTAATTTCATGGGGAACTTGCCGAAAATATAGTCAGTTGGGAATGTCACTTCCGAGTTAAGCAGATGTGAAGCGGCAAATGACACCATGAACAGCCATCAAACTTTGGAATTGATTGCTGCTTTTTATGACCTATCCGATGGGGACTTAAACTTGGGGCTAGTTTTAAAGTTTTCCTGGAAACAAATTTTGGTAATCCTACTCAATGGAAACAATATGCTGGTTCCTAGCTTGAAATACAAATCTGTGGTGATAACAGAGAAAAACAATATGCTGTGTCAGGATTCCTCTGCTCTCACAATCCCAGGTAGGATTTCAGTGGAGCTCTGAGGTTTCTTCCTTCTCTTTTCCTTCCTCTCCCCCTCCCCACTTTCCCTCTCTTCTTTCCTTTTCTCTTTTCCATTTCTATTTTTTCTTCTCAGGCTTCTCTTCTTAGCTTCAGGTATTTGCAGGAAGAAAATCTGTTGGAAAATTTTTGGCTATGTGTTTTGCTTTTTAAATGTCTAAGACACATTTTACTCAAACATTTGGGATTAAAGAAATGTTAAGATACATTCTCCCCACCCCCCCACCCCCATATACTTTTTCTAGTTTTCCTAAGCTTAGGTTATGTGTTAAAGGATATTTAATCCACAGCTTGATACTGCCTTTATCCTTACATTATCAAAATTGAGTTTTCAGTCACCTTGCTTAATGATGTCTTTCCAATTCTCTTTTCCTTGATAATTGGAAAGTTGAGTCTTATGGGTCGGGTCACAGATCTATGCTATGTCTGGAATTCTGGCTCCTAAGAACAGGTTAGTACTGTTTTCTTTCTTTATTCATTTTAGAAGGATGTTTTATCTTCCTTATCTTAGAATCGCTATAAATACCCCAGTAGGGCATCTACATAAGAATTATTGCTTTCCCCAAATAGATTTAATATAGAAAGTTGAATAGGTTAAAAAACAAACAAGCTCACATAAGCTGCCTTACTTTTCTCTGCCTTTAGCTTTTTTCACATTAAAGAAAGGCAAATCTGAAAAAGAAACTGAGATTTTTGCAAAGATCTGGACATAACACTGCAAACCTTTTCAGTGGTTTTCCCCAATATTCTCATAGCAGTTTGCTTGGATTATGTCTCATTACTCAATAAAGGACAAAAAAGGATATTAATTCACATCTTAATAAAAACATGTAAAGTATATATCTGGAGAGAACCTGTTAATATTGTTTAGTTTGTTTGCATTTTTCTGTGACTTGTTAGAAATTTTGAATGGTTTTTTGTTGAGCCAATTTGGTTGCTCACTTAGCCTCTTCCTTACACTGTGGCTCTGGTGTTCTTAGTTGTAGCTGCCTGTCTCAGAGTTGGGCTTTCGTGTAGTTGGATCTGTTGGGCCAAGAAAGAGAAGAGAGAATCTCTGCTGCCACTAAATCTCTAACTTTGTTAAAGATTTTATTCATTTTTAAGGAAGTGAGCAATGAGTATTACTATATTTGCCTTTTCTGGTCCATTGCCTTTACTTTTTCCCCAAAAGAATTCCTACTTTTATTGCAAATACTTTTTGTAAGGGCCCCATATTTTCAGTGCAGTGTTTGTCTGGATATTACAACATAGGGCAGGCTGCCCCGTAGGGGGTCATGTGTTTCCACAAGAACAATATTATAATGAGGAGGAGGACATTCCATCTAACAAATCATTGTAATAACATTTATCATGATAAAAAAGCAAAAATATTATTATGTTTTCAGAGGAAATGCAATGTAAAAATTCATACCTTTGTGACAGATATTGCTTGAGATGATTTATAAGTTATCCAAATTATATCTCTGGTCCAGTGGCTGTTGATCATGTCTCATGGCTTTTTTTTTTTTTTTTTTTTTTTTTAGCACATGATATTTTGTTTGTGCTGAGAAATAAAGTCATAATCTTGAACATGCAGATGAAGAGAGGGCTGAGGTACTCTGTAAATAGGCTGTGTGATGAGGTCTATTATTACATGGCTGCTATACAGTATATAATAGTGGATGACAAGCAGTGTGACAGTCTGAGTAGAGAGTAAGTGAGACAGTAATTCAGAAATACTAGTCTCATAAGGCAAAAAAAAAAAAAATTCAAAACCAAATATTTCTTACTGATTTCAGCATGGAATTTCTTTAATAATACTCTCTGATTTAAGTGAAATCAGGTCTAATTCCCCAGGGCCTATTTTAAAGAATAGAGAAGAATCTTGTACTTAGTTCATGGACAGAAGACTATGATATAAGAATTCTTGACATCTTTTCTTTTGTCGTCTGAATATCTGCTTCCTTAATTTCCTTTGTAGTAAAAGCAATTAGGAGCATGGTCTCTGCAGTTAACAGTTTAAATCTTGCTTCAGCGACAAACAGATCTTATGCACGCTACCTGACTTCTTGCCTCAGTTCTGTTCTCTGTAAAATAGTGAAGACAGTACTACCCACCATGTAGAGTCACTGTGAGATTTAAGTACATGAAAAGCAGAAGAGTGCTTGGCACATGGTGAATTAACAGTCACTAAATATTCGCTGCTGCTATTATTACTGTTGCTATTGAGCACCCACCTTTTGCATAGACAGGTTAAGGCAAACTGGGCTAGCCTATGCTCACATGATTCTAACCTCCTAGATGTTAATTGCTAAGAGTACTAAAAAAAGGCCCTGAGACCTCCAAAGGCAAACTGAAAATTAAGCACTTGGCTGTTAAGGGACAGTACCTGTGTATGCATGATAATTTTATAGTTAAGAAAAATGGAAATGTACAGTGAAAATCTGATAATGAGGAAAGAACATTGGATTATGAGTTGGAAAATGTGCCTTTAAAAACAAAAAAACAAACAAAAATTCATGACCTTGGGCAGATCACATGTCCTTCTTGAATCTCATCAGCCAAATGAGAATGGGAGTGATGATACCCACTCTGTGTGTTTCCCAGGATTACTATGGGATCCGATTAGAAGAAATTTGGGCACAGGAAAGCTCTCTGGAAAGATGAATGTGCTGTTCAGGCAGGAGGTGATGCAAGTTGAATGACAGAGCAGGCTCTTGCCCATCAATCCTGCACTTCCGCTGTTGCTGCTACTGCTCCAGTATGGGATGCTGGAGGATGGCCCGATTGCAAATTCCAGGGCACGCACATGGCCTGCTGATTGCACTGGCACCTGCTGTGCAAAAGGAACCAGGGTGCATTTTTATGTGTCAATTCCGGACAGACAGATAATTTTGCTTTGGAATAAAGAGGCTTTCCTGGGTGAAATGGGACAAATGCTTAGATCCCCACATCCTCCGAAACAGCATCCGAATGGTTGAAGCTTTGTGCCCTTTAAGGTCTGAATGATACCTAGTAATTTTGTGACAGTCTATTCCTTAGGCAGAGTCGCAGAGTTCAGCAGCCACCCCCTACAGCCCTGGCAAAAGCAGCTTCCGAAAATGCCAGAATAGAGAGGAGTTAATATACAGTGCGGAAGAGGAAAGGCCCAGGGAGTCCAGATCCAAGCCAGGAGACGGTTTTCAACAATGAGGGAGAAAGAGAGTGTGGATGCACACGCACGCGTGTAAGGCACAGAATTAAGAGACCTAGAAATCTCCCCTACACCACCAATCCAGATGCAGAAATAAGAGGAGGGGGCCCGGTTGGGGCCCTAATCTATCACTCAGCCTGGCACAAGCAGGGAAGTCACGAGCCTGGCACCAGGCGCTGTGCTCCGGGGCCGCCTCCCCGCCTTGGGCGGCAGAAGGGCTGCAGGCTGAGCCGTGACATCCTGGGCCTGTGCTCCTCAACAGATGGCACTGTAAATCTGAAATATTCCACAGGAGAAAGACAAATGGGAATCAGCCGAGAAGGCTCAGAGCCTGGCATACGGAGCGAAATAAATAGAGGCCCAGCATCCTTATGGGGCCGTTCCTTCCTCCTGCTCTTAAATATCACACTTCTGAAGTCATCTCCCACTGGAACTCCCAGCAACTGAATAGGTTTATAAACACAGTTCTCTCTGGGCAGAGGGAAACTGAGAACATCAGGAAACTTTGCCTTGATGCTTCCAGCCCCAAGTTAGGTGTGGAGATTGAACTTTTGAATGATTTCACACGAGACTCCACTCTGGCTGATGACTCTGCCCTTATCCCCTACCCCCTGGCCCCATTATTGCGCAGGAAATAATCCCTTCCCTAATCTTCTTAAACATTTGCTGACCCTTTGCTATGTACAAGTCTCTATCATTCATTCATTCGCTAGTCATTTATTCTCCTTTATTGAGCATCTCCTTTTTCTCCTACGCTATACTTGTGACTGAGACCACAGAGATAATTGATGGTAACTTGCCTTCAAGAAGTTCTAGTTCAATGTCATGGATAGATATTAATCAGGCTTACAAAACCAAATACAATCGTTAAAAGGCTCGCTCTGTCCTTTAACAGAGAGAGAATCTCTCGACGGACTGATAAAATTTGGAGTCCAGTATTATCTTACCTGTGTTTCAGTGAGTCCATTTATGACAAATTTCAATTAAGGTGTTTCAGAATCTCTTGTTTGAGGCTGATGTATATGGTTGTAAAATATTTAAAATGTCTTTATAGTACGCATACAGAGCATAAAATCCATCTCTCACTATCCTGGAATGGGCATGGCAACACACTCCATGCGTGTTGTTCTGCAGCTCTGCCCGCCTTCTTGAATGTCAACTGCTTTGTTGTCTCTGATCTTCAGTCACACTGTTCCAGTCTCAGTGAGTGCTCTGCCCAGGTCCCTTGTATGAGTGCCTCATTGCAAGCTCTCAGGCATCAGCATAAATAGCATTTCTCCAGAGAGGCAGGATGTTGTGGTGGCTGAGTGGACTCTGCAGCAGTCCTGCCAGGATCAAAATCTGAACCAGATAATTGCTAGCTATTTGATTGTGAAGGAGATGGTGGAAGACAAGAGAAGCCTGGCGGGCTGCAGTCCGTGGGGTCACGAAGAGTCAGACACGACTGAACAACAACAATGTGATCTTAGATTCTTTACTCTGTTAATGTTTCCCCATTTAAACAATGTGGGTTTTTATGACACCCATCTCATTAGATTGTTAGGAGGTTTAAGTTAGAAAATATATGGGAAGTATTTACAGTAGCACTCAATAAATGTTAGCTTTTATTTTTCCCTACGATATCTAATGGCTTCCCAGGTGATGCTAGTGGTAAAGAACCCACCTGCCAATGCAGGAGACTTAAGAGACACGGGTTTGCTCCTGATCCCAGGGTCAGGAAGCTCCCCTGGAGGAGGGCATGGCAACCCACTCCAGTTTTCTTGCCTGGAGAATCCCATGGATGGAGGGGGCTGGGGGGGCTACAGTTCATAGGATCACAAAGTCGGATGTGACTGAAGCGACTTAGCACACATGCACTTCATATCTAAGCTGACTCACTCTTATTACTGTGTTACTCTCTGCCCTCTTTTGGTATGACACAAGTAGGTATGACAATCATGTAAGGTAATTCTATGCTTATTTATCTGTTATCGATCTTTTCCAGTACAGTGTAAGCTCCACAAGGCTCTTTTACTTAACAAAGTATCCCCAGCACTTAGCATAGTGGTTGCTTATTGGTTGATCTTGGAAGTATGCTGCTTGGAAGTCATTCTGTCTTGCTTTCCTAACAATGGAGAGTTCTGAACGCCAAACAGAATTTCACAAAATTTTTCATATTGTAATGGGCTTCTGGACATATTCTTCTGAGACAATTATGAAATATAATATGCCCCCATGATATGATATATGATATCTGGATCTTTTTCAGATACAGGTAGGAAGGTTTCATTGAATCTTCTTAATGAAGATCAATCACCTAAAAATTAAATTAAGTTGATGCAACTAACTATTCAGTCCCACTTGCTTCTTAGCAGAAGCACCCAACCCACCACTGGGATCCCTGTTGCTAAGTTGTCTCAAGAAACAAATTGATTAATAGATTTTTTTTTCCCTAAAGGCCTTTCATGTAAGCAAGTCAAGTAGCTACGATTTCATTAGGGCCTCTCTAGTCAGTGATAGCTGTGCAATTTGGCTCCAAACACCCAACTTATAGATTGGCCTAAGCCCCACAGAATTGATTGTGTTGGAGGGATTTTAGAAGTCTGTGCCTTGTCATTAACTATGATTAAGGAATTTTGGAAGGGGAGTAGGAAGCTTTGCTGAGAAGCAAATATTTGCACATTTCATTCAATGAAATGATGTACTAGGGCCAATGCACTCTCCCTTTCAACATACGCTCTCAAAATCACAAAAGATATTAACGTTGTTTATTAATGACACTATTTTTTATATGAACTTCTAAAATGGAGAATTAGGAACCAGCAAGATACTGTCATACATTAGTGAGAGATTTGGAAATAACAAAGAAGATGGTGGCAAAGCCCAAAGGAAAAGTTTGACAAGTTTGATAAGTTTGTTATTTTTGATAACTGGTCAAGTCTTCAATTAATTCACTTCTTCATTTTGGTACCAGTAGAACTTTAAGGGGATACAACATTAGGACAGTAAAAGTAAACATATTTATTCATGTACATATATCTATTTCTATGTCTATTATCTATGTTGATATCCATGACTGTGTATATCTAAATCACCTATCTATATATAATTGTGGCTCATATTGTGAACAACTATAGTAGGTATGTATAAAATGCACTTATTTTGTACATAGTAGCAGAGGAATTGTAATTGAGAAGATAGCTCAAAGACCAGTGGTGGAAAATGAGGATCATGGAAGTAATGCTGTGTGAAGAAATCCGAGTTTGCACAGTGAAAGATGCCCAGTGTAGGATCCAAAGGAACTTAATTATATAAGATAACCCAATATCTGAAACAGTTTCAGAAATTATCATTTTTCTCTGAACTTCCAGGTATAGTTGAAAGTCAATAAATGATAATTAATAAGGTAGCTTTTTTAAAAGGATAATGTCAAGTACCTTTTTTTAAGAGTTGAGATAGGCTTTAGAAATTCCATTTTTACAATTTAAAAAATTTAGAATTTTTAATAGTTTTAGATTTATAGAGAAGTTGCCAGAATTATATAGAATTCCTGTATAGTCTGGGCTTCCTTTGTGGCTCAGCTGGTAAAGAATCTGCCCATGATGCGGGAGACCTGGGTTCGATCCCTGGGCGGGGGGGGGGTGGTGGGGCGGTTGGGAAGATCCCCTGGAGAAGGGAAAGGCTACCCACTCCAGTATTCTGGCCTGGAGAATTCCATGGACTGTGTAGTCCATGGGGTCTCAAAGAGTCGGACACGACTGGGAAACTTTCACTTTTAATACAAAATCACCTCATTTTGCAGACGAGAAAATTGTCCTAGAAAACTAAATGATTCGCTCCTGGCAATGTCAAAGGGAGAACCAGGATGCAATTTCCTCAGCTGGTGGCTGAGGGCTCTTCCTAGTAAACTGTGCCTTTTTCCATCTTGTGATTTTGTACTTCCTCTATGTTTTTGCTAATTAGAAATAAATTTGGTTCAGAAATTCATAGTGTGAAATAGATACAGGCAGAGCTGGCCTGGATGACGTCTACTCCATCCTGGGGGTACCTGAAATATCTTTGAGTAACTCTAGGGCTCCAAGGAGAATAGTTTGGCAACAGCTTTGTGATTCAATGACAGAACTTGTTCAAAGTTAACCATTTGGTACCATCTGCCCTGTGAGACTTGAGGTGGGGCTGTAACTGTCTGAATCAAGAGCCACTGTGAGCAGGGAGGTGACTCAAGTACACAGGTCACAGGTGGGATGCAATATTCTATAAGAAGCCTTCTCTTAACCCTTTGAGATTAAATTTAAGTAAGAATCAAATAACTATATTTCAGTTCATACAAATCCCCTAACTGTACCTTTCATGTTATGTGTTCTCGGAATAAAGGCAAGATTGGCTCAAAATGTACATTTGGGTCCTCTGTTTTCTTCATTCCTAGAAAAAGAACTTCCTCACCTTCCTTAATTTTCCCTTTTACTAATGTGGGGTAGGGAAAAAAGAGGAGCAGATAAGCAGTAAAAAAAAAAAAAAAAAAAAAAAGTAAGAAAGAAAAAAGAAAAAGACATTATGACATAAGGACTTAAAGTTACAGCCCAGAATCAGAAAAATTTGGATTTAATGCCCAGTGTTGTAATATATTAACTGTGTGATTTTTGAGGGAGTTACTCAGTCTGTGTGGCTCAGTTTCCTTACTGGTAAACAGGAATGGTATTTATGGCAGGTATTCAAATATGTCACTGAGGGAACTGAATGAGATAATGCATCTAAATAGTTTTGCCTCAGGCATGGGAAACTGTCAGGACTTAATTAACAGTGGTTGTTATTTTTTTCCACTAGTACTACAATAGTAATATTGTCAAGCGGGGAATAAACACAAAAGAATGAATAAGCAACTTTTCTGAGGGCGAACCCATCAATCTTTTACTTTTAGTAGCACTCTTTAGAAACTTACCTTTCCCAAAGTACTTGGTTTTTTCTTTGAATTTTTGATGATTATGATGATTTTTATTTAATGATAATACATCTTTCATTCATATAGCATGGTGGAATTGTCAAAGTTGAATTGACTTATTTTATAGAGTTTTTTTTTTTTTTTTTTAAACAGTCTTGTGCTCTAAAACTGAAGTATCTGGGCTAAAGGATTTTTTAAAGATGGAAGTATTGGACTGGCGAAAAAATGTGTTTAGGCAAATGAACTTTATGGCCAATCCAATACTTGAATTTTCACAATTTTCTTCAATCAGTTGTTTGTTCAACAAGTATTTGTTAAGTGCCTGTTATGCGCCAGCACTATTCTAGTTACCTGAGATACACAAAACAAAGATCCATGATATGAGAGCTAGCTAAACCCAACATAACATAATAAATTATATTGTATGTTAGACGGTTGTAAGTGCTATAGAAAAAGAGAAAATCAGGACAAGGCAAGGAATGCTGGAAGCCCAGAGGCTTGGTTTTGTTTTCTTTTTAATCAAATGTGACCCTTGTGGGGACAGGCCTTAGTGTCTGGGTAAAGAGAATAGTTGCTAAAAGAACTGCTCTTTCAACCACTCTTGATTTTCTGTTTTATTGCCTTCCAATGAGTCAGCTTTCCCTGCTCCAGCAGCCCGATTTCTAGTTGCTACCAATCCTAGCAGATCCACTTTTTTTGACAGGCTAGAAACAGGCCCATCCAATTACTCTGACCCATAGCCCAGCCAGAGGTAGATGACAAGTGACGTTCTAGAGCATGAACAATTCTCTCCTCCTTGTGGTTTTCTAGGATTATGGGCAAACGAGGGAACTCCATCTAGATGTTAGGTGGAAGCTCCTGGGTTTTCTAGCCCCTCTTGTAGGAATTCCAGCTTTCGTTCACAGGTGAGCAGCCAGGACACTCAAGTGCAAGGTAGCATTATCATTAATCTCCCAACCAGGGCTCCTATTAATGTGTCACTGAAACAGCCGATTTTCTTATACTAGTTCTCACTCCTTTGATATACTGGACATGTGTCAAAGAAATCAGAGGCCATCCATATCTTATCTTACATTAGGAAGAGGCATGTAGAAATGTCCCTTCATTACCAGGACAGTCATGTCAAAAAGAATCGACTTATTGTCAACGTTTCTAACCTAACAATGTTAATGGAGCCTTTAGACATCCTTTCTCCTCATTTGTTTCTTAGATGCCTATCAAGGAGACAGTTGCACGACTTTCCAAGCTCTAGGGAGCCCTGTGTATGTGTATTAAATGACAGCACTCTAGGCTGCTTATTATAAAGGATACAGGGGTAGGTGGGAGGATTGAGATCCTGGAAGGAAAGCATGCTGTTGGCGGAGTGCCAAGATGGTGAGAGACTCCAAGAAAGACTCCAGGCTCCAAAGTTAGCTATTGTTTCTCCCCTCTCCTATCCTCCCCTCCAAAATTTTCCAGCATTGCATGATAAGTATATACATTGAGTGAAGACAGCCTTTAAGACAGTTCCCAGTAATGTTTTAGATACCTTTCTCCCTTAATTCATACATGTAGTTCAATTATTTTTTTCCTGAGACAGAGGAGGAATTAAGGCAAGAAATCATTGGCTAGAGAATTTTCTAGGCCCTTCAGAAAGTACCTGGTGCTGGGTAGGGATATGCAAGTTGAAGCTGATCTTGGAGGAACCAGCTCCCCGATAACGTGCTGTTTGCCATCCAGTGCCGATCAATAGTAACAAGATGATGGGTTGATATTAATGAATAAATCAATAAGCCATTTCCCCCTGTGGAAGTTACACAAATGCCTTGTCCTAATAGTATGAAACCATTGGAATTTTTCTTGGAAATGCCCATAGGCTCTTACAGTAAATCTCTTTCACAAATGGATAATTCACCCTTCTTTCTCTTAAGACACAATGAATATGCTCCTTAGATCTGCAGTCTTAATCAAACCCACTCAAAGGCAGTTGAACCTTGTCCAATCAGCGTGGTTCAGCAAGATACAACCGTCAACTGTGTGCACAGTACTTCCATAGATTTCAGGGGGCTATTTGCCATTTGGGGAAACACTCAGCACCAGACACCCCTTTTATGTGGGTATCCCTTATGTATAACTCACAGAGGAAGGTTGTGCTCTACCTTCCACTGCCAGGTTGGGAGCTGATAGAATCCAGATTCTCCTCTCACCAACCCCTGGCTCAGCCAACTGGATGTTCTTGCCGGGCCGTTTGGGCTGTGAGTTGTGATGTAAACTTGGAGGGGGTTAGTCGTGGTGGTGGCACCTTGAGGCAGTGGCTGCGGCTTTCAGTGCTGACGGCACAGGTATCTAGCAGTGGGTTGTTCTCCCGGCCTTTCTTTTGTGAGCAGCTGTGTGTCTCTTGGACATGGCTTGTGTTTCTGGTTTTTTAGTTTGGGGGCTAATACTCTGAGTCACCTGACAACATTTGAAAAGTACCCTTCCACTTAAGTTAGCTAGAGCTGGTTTCTGGTCTTTAAAAAGCTTTATCATATTTCAGCACTGAGATGAAATGCCAGATTTCACTTGCTGCATTGTGTAAAGGAGAAGGCTGAGTCTTGGCAAGGTGAGTAACTTGCCAATGTTTTCACTAGTAAGTGGCAGTGTTGAGACTTGAAGTGAGCCTGTGAGACCCGTGGAAGCAAGCTTTATGTCTTAGTTAATATGTTATGTTTAGGACCTGGCAAAGGATCAGACTCTCAAGATTTGGACTCCACATTCAGCCTACAGGTTACATTATTATCTCTATTTGAGAGAGAAACTACAGTTATCTACAGTATATTAGGACCTTTCCAGTACAAAAATGTTTGTTGTTTTTCAGGAGAATAGACTCAGGAAAGCTGGAGTACAACCATATCTGTCTTTCTGTTCAAATGAATCCTGTTATTTACCATTCCTGAAGGTGAACATAGCATGGAAGCGCTTTGTGGGAAATAGAGGCTACAAAGTGGTGAGGGTGGAATGCCATTTATTCAGCTAACTATGTTTTTGGGAACACGCATAGACTGTCACTCTGTGCTGGGTAGGCATCTGAGGCAGAGCTTTCTCATTTCATCCTAATAATTGTTAACAGTATGATGTTGGTGCTATTATTGTCCTTACTTTATAGATAAGGAACCTGAGACTTAGAAAGTCTAAGTTCTTGCCCCAGACTTACAGCCAGTAAGCTATAACACCAAGTATGACTGACGTCATGACCCAAGCTCCTGACCAATATACTATACCATTGGGGCCTGTTGACATTTGGATCTGGGGTTTGTTGATGATGGTTGACTGCTTTTGAGCACGTTTCATTAAAAAAAAGGTATAGAATGGCTTATGTTATTCCAAGGTCATGGTCTTTGAGAGAGATACCCTTCCTCCACTATTTTTATTTTTCTGTGGGAGAAAGCTGAAATTTGGAAGACTTGGCAAAGAGAGTGTTAATGTGCTAACATCAAATGAATTCCATGGATTTTCTATTCATTAAGGCCCATTTCCCTGCACATAACTCACCTCTGCTTGGTTATACTACTCCAGGGTATGCTAGTAAAAAGGGGGAAAAAACAGGGAAGCCAGCCAAAAAGAGGTGTTTTTGGCTGCAAAAATCAACTTACACCTACCAACAAAGAAAAACAGAAAGGCTTTGCCAAACAGTAAATATCAAGTTCATTGCCTAAACCCCAGAAGAAAACGTATTAAGCAATTTATGATACCTTTTTGAGTCTATGGTCACCTGATACTACTTGGCTGTGAATCTGGGGAATTGCAATTCAGCAATTGGGAGGTGAATCAGAGCAAAAACTCTGTTCATTTCACAGGTTGCCTAAAGTATTGGGGAGATGGCAAAATGAGAGCCCCCTTTGTCTTAGATGATGAATGTACATTTATTATTCATTTACTGAATTAATTTACTAAGCACCTAACCAGTACCAGGCAATCTTTTACCCCTGGGGATAAAGCAGTTGACTAGACTCGCAATATCCTTCTCACAGAACTTACAGTCTAGCCAGGGGAGATGGATACATTAAGACAACAAATAAATGAATAATTTCAGAGAGTGATAAGTGACTTGAAGAACACAAATCAAGTGCTGCATTAGAAGGTGACCCGTGGAGAGAGAGTAATTGAGATTGAGTGGCCTTGAAGGTCTCCCTGTGGCCCAAATGTTAAGAAAAAGCCCAGCCAAAGATTTTTGAGCAAATATCCTGGACAGCAGGTACGAAGGACACCATGGTAACTGAACAGCTCAGCAGAGCGGATCATGAAGGACCTTCATTCATACTCAGCAGCGAGAAGCACTTGAGAGCATTTGAGCAAAAGTGTTGATGTGTCTGATTGACATTGATTGAAGGCTCCTTGGGCAGTCTCAGTAGAAGGTGGTTTGGAGAGGCCTAGGAATAAAAGCGGGCTTTCCCAGTGGCTCAGCAGTAAAGAATGGGCCTGCAGTGCAGGAGACACAGAAGAAGTGGGTTCGATCCCTCAGTTGGGAAGATCCCCTGGAGGAGGGCATGACAACCCCCTCCAGTATTCTCGGTGGGAAAATCCCATGGACAGAGGAGCCTGATGGGTTGTAGTACATGGGGGCGCAGAGTCAGACATAAATGAAGCAACTGAGCTCACACACACACACGTGCGCGCGCGCACACACACACACACACACACACACACAGAAATAAATGCTGGAAGAAGGTGTAGAGGATGTAGCCAGACTGCAGAAGTATCACTGTTGCTGAACAGGGGTGTTTATATCTAAAGTATACTCAGTGATTTTCAACTCTGGCTGCACATTTGAGTCACATTTGAAACTTCTTGGGAATATAGCTACCTGGGACTCATCCTTGAATACAGTGATTTAGCAGGTTGGGAAACACATCTGTCTTTTAAGAAAGAAACAATAGGAGATTTTAAAGTCCAAACAAGGTTAAGAACCACTGGTTTAAAAGTATTTTTCCATTCATTACTACTTTTGGTTGCCCCATAATCTGTGAGTTACCTGCTGTTGCTTTCCCCATTTCGTGGATAAGAGCACTGAGGCTTGCAGAAAGAAAGTGATTTATTTAAGATTACATAGTGAGCTGAAGCCAGAATCTAGTTCTCTATATGCAAACCCAATGTTCTTCCTCTTACCCCACCACATATCCCTGAATGTAACCAGTAGGTAGACTACTGTCTTTAAAAATCCAAGATAGAGAAGGGTGCTTACCCAGTGAGTGGCAACATAATGGGGATTTGGAGAGAAAGTGGGAACCCATGGCTGGAGGTGAAGTATGGAGGTATTCCTACATGGTGCCAGTTAGGAAGATGGATCAGATAGCATGGAATCTAAAGAGGTGATGAAAACAGCTTTGAGGGGATAAATGGCGAAAAGCTTGGAGGAAAGAAGACATAATTAGCTGTGGGAAGATGAAGATACTTCCATGAAGATGCTTTCATGAACCAGTACTATAGTGTCTTTTTTTTTTTTTTTTTTTTGACGTTAAGCATTGATTCCAATTTCTTTTTGGAGAGGGAGAGTTGGAGATTTCTTCTCCATTGGCTCTTCTACCAAGATGCTTTGTGATGCATGTTAATTTTAAGGATTTTCAACTTTCCTTTTGATCCTGAGATACTTCTTTATCTTCTAACAAGATCCCCTTTAGCTGTGGATGTGCAAAACCAATTTCCATGCTGTCAACAAAGCACTCCTTATGCTGTTTGATAACAGTGACCACTTAGAGAAGGAAGACTGAGTGTGCAGTTCTCTAAATGAGCAAGCAGACTAATTTGGCATCTTCCTGCCCCATTCTCTATACCCGACCTCTCTATACCTCTCTCTGGTTTCAGCTCTTGTGAAAATCATTATCTTCTTTTCTGGGATGCATGCCTTGTGTTTATTTGCAACGAAGTGACTGTCATCAAGGAGAAACATTGGGTACTCAGGAAGATCATTCCTTCAATCCATTCTTCATTTAATAGCCAGAGTGATTTTTTTCAAAGTGGAAATCTGATTGTGGCACTCCCCTACTTTAAACTCTTCAGTGACTTCTTGTGCAACTAGGATAATGCTGAGCCCATAAAGTGCTTGCAAGACCCCAGGATTCAACCTCATTTTCCCTTGCCTTTGATGTCTATACCCAACCACATACACATATTTGTAGTTCCATGTAGGTAGAGTACTCCAGCTACCACAGGGCATTTGTACATTCTTTTCTTTACTCTAAAGACCCTTCCTTTCCCATTTTACTAGTTAGTTTTTTCTTTGCACTAAATCAAAACTCTGTCATTTCATCAGATAGGCCTTGTCTGGTTATCCTAAATTAATCCCAGTTCTGTCCCTCTTCTTCCTCAATGTCCATCCCCCTCACCCCCAATCTGCCCCCATCAAGGCATCACACACCAATCATAGTGGCAGTCTCACATTTGTTTTTGTGATTCTTCAAATTTGATTAATGTTTAAGCCCCTACTAATCTGTAAATTTTGTGAAACTAGGCCCCTGATTGTTTTTTTCAACATTGGGGATTGTGTGGATTCTGTTCTATGTCCACAGACAACGCTTGGTACATAATGATAAGAATGAAAATAAGAGAATAACAATAGTAGCTACCTTTTCCATACCATGGACTGTTTTACCTCCTCATGTATAGTAAATTCTTTCGTCCTTTTAACAACCTTATGAGTTAGGTTCTACCATTATTCCCATTTAAATATAGGGAAGCAGAGCTACAGGGAGGCTATACGACTTCATAAAGGTCACATAGCTAAAAAGTAGTAAAGCTAAGATGAAAACCACTCAATGTGGTTACAAACTTAGCATTTTAAATTATAATGCTATCTTTCTTTTGTATAAAATAGATGTTCCATAACTGTTTGTTGAATGAAGAGTTGAATGAAGATACGAATAAAAAAGCACATGACTCCAAAAATCTGGAATAAAATTCCAGAGATCTGAGGTCAGTCTCAACTCTATGCCTGACACCTATGTGTAATTTCAGCTTTGAAGGCCTCCATTCCCTCCCTTTGTGTGAACAGGGGAAGTGAGACAGACAGCATTAAGCATAAACAATCTGTGACTCCAAGCTGGCGTGACTTGAAAGGCTACATCTGGATTCAGCTCTTGGGCTTTGAAAACTTAAAACAAAAATGACCAAGGTAGAGAGCTTGTTTCCTAGATCATAAGGGAAGTTAGAGCCCCTGAGAGATGGAACAATAAACGGAAAGACCATCTGAATGGAGCATGCATCGTGCTTCCAGACCAAGCAAACAGGAAGTTGTAGGCCTTTCTCTGCCTATCATTTTAGGTATTGCATGAGGGGGGGGGACTTAGGGGATAATTATCAACAATCACTTCCTTTTTGAGATATTTGTTATTAGCAGTTGTGAATGCCTGCTGGAGAAACCACTGAGTTAATTTTCCCCTTTCCTAATGTAGTTATACAAAAGTCTCGTTGCGTTAATACTTTTGCAATTGTGCTGTAACTGAAGCCTCAGAAAACAGCTCACCAGAGATCCCAAGCCTTGCAAACAAGTCTCGGGAAGCCTGCATGGAAAATGCAGACATGCTCCTCTGTTGCTAGTTAAGCCGGCTGGGACATTAATGCATGCCTCCTCCAGCATTTTAGACCCAGGCCCCAGGCTCAGGCCCCCATCCCCACCCGCAAGGCTGCCACCAGGGTCCTCTGTGCCTCCTAAACACTTGGCTGCGGCACTTGGGACATTTTATTGAGGCAGCTTTACTGGAAGGATCCAATTACAGGGAATGGCATGTTAGATTCAGTGCCCCGGTTAACAATGCTATGGAGAACACTGAGGTTCCTTTAGTCCTTCCTGGGATGAAAAAAAGATGAATAGAGGTAATGGCAAACAGTCCCTTGAGATGGCTGCTACTTCTGGACATGAACACTCCACTGTTTTTTTTTGTTTTTTTTTTTAAACTTTATATTTTTATTCATATATAAAAAGCAATACATCATAGTTGCAGAAGAAAAATATCCAACAATAGGAAGTAGAAAGAGTAAAAAGTAAAGTTCTCCCTTCCTGCCCTTAAAATCCTACATACTTCCCCTGAGGTAAGCACTGTTTTCTGATTATTGCATATCCTTCCAGATCTTTCTTTATTGCATTTAAAACAAAATTATATTTTACTTTAAAAATTTCTGTCTACATTTTTCTGCAACTTTGTTTTTTGCCTTAACAATATATCATGGATATTTTCCACATCAATGCATACAAGTCTACTTTATTCTTTCTAACTGATGCTTGCAATTCCTAGTATGTCTATATTACTATTTTCTTAAGCAGTTCCTCTTGTTGATCCATTTTTAGATGCTTCCCAAATTTTGGCCACTACAAATAATTCTGTGGTGAATATCTAGTTTCTTTAAAAACAGTGTGCACACATGAGAGAGTTTTTGTAGAGTAAATTCCAGAGTGATTATTCAGAGAATTAGATGAAAATATTACTTCTAGGATGGTCAAATTCAGATTTCCTCTTGAGCTTGAATAAACCTTTGGAGGTTTTCTTTTTTTTTAAAATATAAATTTAAAAAATAAAATAGTGCTGCAGTCACATGACAGATCCACATATTTACTCTCCTGTTATAATCCCTCATCCAGCCAGTTCAACTTAGAGCCCCACAGGTAACCACTGCTATTACTTTCTTAGGTTTTCCTCCAAATCTTTTAATGCATAAACAAGCAAATATGAATATGTTTTCTTATTTCTTCCCCCATTTTTACATAAAAGCAATATATTTTGTGTACTCTCTTGCTCTTGCTGTTTTCTCTTACCCATACATCTGATAGGCTTTTCCATATAAATACACAGAAAGCTTTCTCATTACTTAAGAAAAAATTATGTTTTTAGAACAATTTTAGGTTTACAGAAAATTTGAGTAGCAACTGCTGAGGTACAGAGAATTTCTATATACCACCCTGCACCTTCCCACCAGTTTTCCATGTTATCAAATCTTGCATCAGTATGTTACAGCTGATGAACCAATACTGATACATTATTGTTAACAAAAGTCCATGGTACATTAAGGTTCACTTTTTGTGTTTTATATATCTGAGTTTTGAAAAATGTCATGTATTCATCCTTCAGTATCATGCAGAATAGTTTGTGTCCTAAAAATCCCGTGTTCATCTAGGTGTCTCTCCCTCCCTGGCAATTACTGATCATTTTGCTGTCTCTACGGTTTTGCTTTTTTCAGAATGTCGTATAGTTGGACTCATACAGTGTATAGCCTTTGCGGACTGACTTCTTTATGTAATGCATATTGCATTCTTCTGAATTTTTTTCATGATTGATAAGCTTTTTTTTTTTTTTTTAACTGCTGAATAATTCCTATGGGTGCACCACCGTTTATTCCTTTATTGAAGGACATCTTGGTTGTTTCCAAGTTTTGGCAACTATGAATAAGACTGCTATTAGCATTTTTGTGCAAGTGTTTGTGTGGACTGAATTTCATATCAAGGAGTACAATTGCTGAATCATATGGTGAGACTGGTTTAGATTTATAAGAAGTTGCGAAACTGTTTTTACAAAGTGGCTGTAACATTTTGCATCCCCATTAGCAGTAAACGGGAATTCCTTGTCAGCATTTGGCGGTGTTAGTTTTGAATATTAGCCATTCTAATAGATGTGTAGTGTCTCTCGTTGTTTTAACTTGCAGTTCCCTAATGACATATAATGTTGAACATCTTTTCATATGCTTATTTGCCATCTCTATAACTGCTTTGGTTAGGTGGCTCTTCAGATCTTTCACTTGTTTTTAAATTTGAATGTTTTCTTATTGTTGAGGTGTAAGAGTTCTGTGTATTTTGGATATAATTCCATTATCAGGTATGCTTTGCAAGTATTTTTGCTCAGTCTGTGACTTGCTTTTTCATTTTAATAAATGTCTTTTGCAGAGCAGAAGTTTTAAACTTAAAGTATAGCATCATTTATTTTCTTTCATGAATTGTGCTTTTGATGTTGTATCTAAAAAATCCTCACCAAACCCAATGTCACTTAGATTTTCTCCTATATTTTCATCTAGAAGTTTACATTTAGATTTATGGTCCATTTTGTGTAAATTCTTGTGAAAGCTGTAAGGTATGAGTTTAGGTTCATTTCTTTGTATTTGGATGCCTAGTTATTTCAACATCATTTGTAGTAAAAAATATCATTTAATTATTAAACTACCTTTGCTTCTTTGTCAAAGATCAATTGACTATACTTCTGTGAGGTTATTTTTTGGCTCTTTATTCTGTCCTATGATCTATAATTCCATACTTTTGCCAATCCTACACTGTAGCTTTGTATTTAAGTCTTAAATTTGGGTAGTATCAATCCTCTCAGTTTCCTTTTCTTTAATGTTGGGTTGGCTATTCTGGGTCTTTTTGCCTTTATACATAAACTTAAGAAATCACTTTGTTGATATCCACAAAGTAACATGCTTGGATTTTACTGGAATTTCATTAAATCTTTAGATAAATATAAGAAGAATTGACATCTTAACAATGTTCAGTCTTTCTATACATGAACATGCACTATTTCTCCATTTATTAAGATATTTTATGTGTTTCATTAGAGTTTTGGAATTTTCCTTAGATAGTTCATATACATATTTTGTTGTATTTATACCTAAATATTTAATTTTAATGGAGGGCTAATGTACATGGCGCTGTGTTTTCAATTTTAAATTGCTATTGTTCATTGCTGGTATTTGAGAAAGTAATTGACTTTTGTATGTTAACTTTGTGTCCTGCCACCTTGTTGTAATCACTTACTAGTTCCTGGAGTTTTTCTGTTGATTCTTTGGAATTTTCTGTAAACAATCATGTCATCTGTGAACAAAGACAATTTTATTTCTTCCTTCCCAATCTGTGAACCTTTGTTTCCTTTTCTTATCATATTGCGTTGGCTAGGACTTCTAGTAGTATGTTGAAAAGCAGTAGTGAGAAGGGCCGTTATTGCCTTGTTCCCATTTAAGGGAAAGGTATCTAGAAACTTACATTATGTATGATGTTAACTGTAGATTTTTTGTAGATGTCTTCTACTTAAGTTGAAGAAATTTCACTCTATTCCTGGTTTGCAGAGTGTTTTTTAACTGTGAATTGCCTAGTGATTTCTGTTTTGGAAGGTTATTACTGTTGATTCAATTTATTTATATACACAGACACTTCAGATTACCCATTTCATCTTTTATGAGTTTTTATAGAATCTGACTTTCAAGTAATTGGTCCATTTCATATAAAGTTATCAAATTTGTCAGCACAGAATTACAATATTCTCCATTATTGTCAGTTTAGTTTCCATCAATAGTGATGGTCTGGCTTTCATTTCTAGTATTAGTAATTTTTGTTTTCCTTTTTTTCGTGGTTTGCCTGGCTAGAATTTTTTGAATCTTATTGATTTAAATTGTTCTTATTTTATTGTTTTCTATTTTATTAATTTCTGCTCTGATTTTCTGTTTTGTTTGAATTTAATTTGCTTCTCTTTTTGTAGTTTCCTAAGATGGAAGCTTAGATTGTTGATTGTAGATCTTTTCCTTTCTAACATATGCATTCATGTAATACATTTCCCTCTAAACATTGCTTTCACTACATCCACAAATTTTGATAAGTTGTATTTTCATTTTCATTTAATTCCAAATATTTTAAAATTTCTTTGATACTTCCTCTTTGGTCCACATGTTACTTAGAAGTGTGCTGTTTAATCTTCAAATATCTTTTACAGTATCTTTCTGTTATTGATTTCTAATTTAATTCCATTGTGGTCTGAGAGTGTACTTTGTTTGATTTATATTCTTTTAAATTTGTTAAGGTGTGTTTTATGACCCATAATGTGGTCTGTCTTAGTGAATGTTGCATGTGAGCTTGAGTAGAATGTATATTCTGCTGTTGTTGGGTGAAGTATTCTATAAATGTCAATTAGATCCACTTGATTGATGGTCCTGTTCAGTTCAACTGTATACTCATAGATATTCTGCCTGCTGGATCTGTCAATTACTGAGAGGAGTGTTGAAGTTTCTAAATACAATAGTGGATATGTCTGTTTCTCTTTGCAGTTCTATCAGTTTTCACTTTACACATTTGACACTCTGTTGTCAGGCACATACACATTGAGGATTATTATATCCTTTTGGGGTATTGACCCCTTTATCATCATTTGATACCCCTTTCGTCTCTGATAATATTCCTTGCTCTAAAGTCCACTTAGTCTGAAATTAGTATAGCTACTCCAGCTTTCCTTTGATTTGTTATCATGGTTTGTCTTTCTCTAGCTCTTTACTCTTATTAGTCTATGTCTTTATGTTTTAAGTAGATATCTTTTAGATATCCAAAAAATTAGATAATTAGGTCTTGCTTTGTTTTAATCTACTCCAACAGTCTCTGTCTTTTATTTAGTGTATTTAGACCATTCACACTTAAAATGGTTATTGACGTAGCAGGTTTAATATCTACTATATGTGTAACTGGTTTGTACTCATTGCCCTTGGTCTTTGTATCTTTTTTTCTTTCACTTTTCTGCCTCCAAGGATTTTCAGTGAGCATTTTCTGTGTTCCCATTTTCTTCTCTTAGTATATACATTATATTTGCTTTTTAAGTTCTTTTAGTGGTTTCTCTAGAGTTTGAAACGTATAATTTACCTAAGTTCACTCATATATGGACTCTATACCATGGAAATGTATACTATTTATATATATATATATACACACACACATACACACACATGTGTAAGAATTAACTTCATTGCTTCATGGGTAATGTGGTTTACCTTGTAACACAGTACTTCTACTCCCTCCTTTTTATATTTTATAACATATTGTCACTTATTTATCCATAAACTGCAATCATCTAACTTATTATTAGCATTATAATTTTGAACAAACTACTACCTGTTAGATGAATAAGAAAAGTAAGATTTTACTTCATTTCTTCTCTAATCCTCCTTTGTTTATGTACGTCAGTGTTTCACATTGTGCTTTTCTTTTTGAAGAACTTCTTTTAACGTTTCTTGCAAAGCATGTGTAATGATGATAAATTCTCTCAATTTTGTTTGATAAAGTTTTTATTTCTTCACTATTGAAGGATGATTTTGCTGGATACAGAATTCTAGGTTGGTGGTTTTCTACTTCCAACACTTAAATAACATTATGCTGTCATAAATATTGAATGTTTATATTTTAATATTTGACAAGGATAGATTTCTCTCAGTGCTCTTGAAAGATTCCTCCCTATGTCCACCTTTATAGTTTTCCTGACTGTCATTTATTTTGTATATATAGGAAGATCAAATAAGAATGTCTAATTTCAGGCTATCCCCACAAAATCTTGTATTTTTATTGAGATTACACTACACTTCAAATTAATAAGGAAGAATTGTTATGCCAATAGAACCCTTGTTGAGCAAAAAGAGGTCTAGTGTTTTTCAGTAACCATTGGCTTGATATAAAATATAGTTTATTCCTATCTTGTTAAGAGTTTTTTTTAAACAATAATGAAAATTTTAATATCTATGGAGATTAGCATCACATTTTTGTGCTTAGATCTGCATTAATATGATAGATCATATTAATAGATTTCTTAATACTGTAAATTCCATTTATTCTTAGAATAAACCCCACTTTGTCAGATGCATAATTTTTTAATGTGCTGTTGGGTTATGTTTGATATTTATTTTAAAATCTTGCTTCAATATTCATAAGCAAAATTGGTCTATAGTTTTCTTATTTGTGTAGGTATGTGCATGTCTGTAAGTGCACACACTAAATCTTTGCCAGGTTATTGTTTCATTTTAGGTACTATTGGAATTAATTTGCTTTATGAGGTTGGAAAAATTTCTCTATGAAATCATTTGGATATGTAGATATGGAGGAGACGGGGAAATGGGTATAGTCAAACTATGTTTGCTATGTCTTCTTTGGAAATCAGACTATTTATTATATTTTCCGTTCCTTCCAGAGGCTGTTTGTTAAAATACAACCACCCAGTGGTTTTGGTAAAATATTTGGTAAAATACAAACATTGGTGAGCTCTTTATCACTAGTGCCACCTGGAAATCCCTGTGCCTTTCATAGTTTTATTTGTAAAAAATATTTATGTTTCTTTTTTCTTGATTTGATTAGGTCATTTATCTTTTACTTTTTAAAATAACCAGCTTTTCAAAGTTCAAACACGTATTTATACTCTTCAAGTAAGAAAAAAAGGGCATGAAAAATGTACATACATATGTATTCATTTGAGTAAAAGAAAGGCAGGAAGCATAAGATAGAAATTAATGAGACTGGTGAGTTGCAGGGTGGTAATGGAATGGAAATAAGGAAGTGATGGGAACAGAGTGGGAGGAATGAATGGGAGGCACACTATTCCATATCTCTGTGTTTGTATAGAGCTCACGCTTGGAACCATGACAAAGTTCACATATTGGAAAACAATTAATACCAGGATATCAGTTAATACCAGGATATGAGTGCAATCCAAAATCGAATATAAAAATTATGAATGAACCAACTACAGGTGAATAAAGTAACTACACTGAAGGAGATAGAGAAGAAAAAACTAACCTAAACAAACCTTGAAACAGCATTTTGACTGTACACCATAAGGGTAAAGACAAAAGCAGTTATACACAAAAATTGCCCTAGCTACTGAATTTGAGTTTATGGGGCTATGGTGAACCATGCTGAAACCATGTATATACTAGAATTAAACAAATCAATACATCTATTATAGATAATAAAAGCAAGGTTCTTACTTTCAGAGAAACCAGTTACAGATAAAGGAGAGGACTAGAATGGGCTCTGTGATATTAGATCAGAATAAGAGATAGCAAAATGAACTATTTTTTTAATGAATACAAATAGATATAGAAATAAATATAGATGTGTGTGTATGCAGGAGTTAGTATACATGTGTATGCTTCCTAGCTGTGTCCACAGAGAGGGGCTAGACACTCCAGTAGCAATGAGCACACCTGGCACTCAGATTATGGTTTCTATAGGTCATTTTCCAATAGCAGGAATCAGGGTTCCTTTAAAAAAAACTGTAGATTCCAGGGAAGTAGCAGAGAAACTAATAAGATGAACCTGGAAAATATTCTAGCTGCAGAAGTAAGGAAATATTTTTTAAATGATAGCAATGTGTTCAAAAGAACTCTGAAGACAACTTGAAGAAGCTCCAGAATCTCCAAAATTAAAGGCAGTTGGGGCAAGAAAATTACTAGTAGGTTGCGTTATAACATGTAGGATAAAGCAAATAATATTTTGCTGTATTTTCTTTATCACATACCTATCCATCTATCTATCACTCAATCAATTCTTCAATCCATCTCATTTTTTGATCCATTAAAAATTAGTAGACATCAGATAGCTTGTCCCTCAAATACTTCAGCATGCATATTATTAACTAGAGCTTAATATTATTTTTGCAATTCCTTTTGAGGTAAGGTTTACATTTTATACATATAAACATACAATTATATTTTGTTGGTATTGCTCAATGTCTCCTGCTGCTGAATATTGAAAATGGAAAAATCTGGGATCATTTTCCTTCATCTTATGAGTGACTTAATCTTTTTTATTGATTCCAGAGGATTCTTTGTCTTTAAAATTGAAGACTTTCCCAGATACAATTACTATTTACCTTCCTATATCAATTTTTTTCTTGGAACATGGTGTCTTCTTTCAGTGGGCAAATTCAAGTCATCTTTTTAAAAATAAATTATTTCTTAAATTGTATTTTCCATTATGTGTTCTGGTCCATTATTTTTTGTTTTATTTAGCCTACCATAGGATCTTAATATGCAAGAGCTCTTTGCCCACATGCTCACTTGTGTTCTTTATCTTTGAATAAAGAAAAGGAAGATATGACTTATTTATTTAAATAAGAGAATTTACTTCTGTATTGAAAAAAAGCCACAAAGTAAAATGCCACATCAAACACTGAGACACATGATGATTATTACAGGAGTAAATGATAATTGAGTGAGGGGGCAGAACAAAAAGATCCAGAAATTTACCCACCTCAAGTGAATTTTTATCATTAAAAACTAAACGTGCTTGCAGAATGAGTTCTTTAGTATAAACACAGTTAATTAATTAAAAGTATAATAAACAATAGTAACAGTTCAAGGACCCAAGAGTATACACTTCGCCCACTTAAATAAGTAGATTCTAGGTCATAAGAGGGGATTCTAAGATACAGAAAAAATTAACCTAAGGTCTGTAGCTGAGAAACTATCCAACATTATTTCGAGTTCTCTATCGCTAGCTAGAGGACAGGATGATCTATATGGTTTAAGGAAAGAGCTTTGGTTTGACTTTTTCCTCCTATTATAATCCATCCTACCCAAGAACTCAAATATGCAAACAATTATTGTGTACCTACTAAGGGCAAATGACAGTGTTAAATATACACAAAAAGACCCCAGACACCTTAAAGTAATAAAACTATCCTCCACTCCTTTTGTTAACTGAAGACATATTATCAATAGCAAAAGCAACACAGTTATCAAATCCACCCTGTGTAAATATAGTCAGGAAAAACATCTTTTTCTTTTTCCCATCATGCCTAATCATCTTTAACACTACTGTTTAAGGGCTTGCTCCTATTTGTGGAGACTTACAGATTGAGAGAGATATAAAGCATAGTCCCAGACTTTGAGGACTGTCTAATACCCCCACTCTGAACCTCTTCAAACTGACTTTTCCATTTACAAAGGGTGGTCGTGGTGAGAAAATAGATCTTTAGAAATTAAATCTGCTTAATATGGCTTGACAGAATTAAAAATAATAGCAATGCAGTTTCACAGACTGACTTTCTTGCTAAACAAACACCAAAGCGCCTTTCAATTTTCCAAATGCAGGGACTAGTTTCAAAAGATTCATGTTACTGGAAAGCTCCCAACCAAATAATGTCTCTTTATTAGAAGCAAATGAAGAAAAAAGAGGATCTGTGGAGGAGTGGGAGCTACATAATTATATTAAAGCATAAACTCAGGAGTTCAGATAGGGATACATGGGAGGAATAGTTGCCCTGGCTTTAGTTGGAGAGAAACTGTGATCAGAAACATGTATTTGATAGGGTAGTCTTATTAGTGAGTTAGATGATGATAGAGAAAAGCTTGAGAATTCAGCCAGGATTGAATTTAAACAAGTTTTTCTGCACTGCAGGGAGCTGGAAGACCTTGGAGTCTAGTTGTCCAGCAGGGTAGGCAGGAGTGGGATTTGGTGAAGGAGCAGAATACAGTTTCTAACAATTTAGGTTCCAGAAGCCTGAAGCCTTAGGTATTAGTTGTGACTCTGCTCTTTAGTTCAGGTGTGACTTTGGACAGGGACAAAATCAGTATTTATTTTATAAAGTCTGGGGGGAGATAAGCAGTGCTAGTACATAGAGAGCATTTAGCGAATTGCTGCACATTCAGGTAGGATGCGTAAATGTAAGCTGCCTTGAGATTATATTGCAGTGATAATAATGACAATAACAATAATAAACAGCAGCAGCTGCCATCCAGGATTTAAGTCTGAGTCTTCCCTGTTTAAAATAACTAATGCACCTAACAGTTTTCTCTTGCGTATTCACTAATTGTTCCATCAGTCTATTCTTTCAAATACTTTCCTCACTTTTCAGTCCCCCAAATGGGGCTCATAGCAAGACACTTGAATTGAAAGCATGCATCTATTCATCTGTCAGTTACTTATTCATTCAACAAGCATTTATTGAGAAGCCACTGTTTGGAAGACCCTGTTGGGAGCCAGGGATATACGTGATGGTTAAAAAGGTAGATTCTTCTATTCTGGAAATTTAAGACCTAGTAGGGGGCTGTACATATTAAACAGATTAATTGGGCTAAGGTTTGGGTGTTTGAGAGGAGACTGGGGTTTGGGCAATGGCTTTCTGGAAGAAGTAATTAAGTCGAAACTTGAAAGATAAGCAGGAATCACTCAGTTGAAGGGGATCAGGAATGGATAAGAACAGCGAAAATTATTCCAAAAAGGAATGTGCAGAGGCAAGAATTTGTGAAAGCGAGTAGAATGCCATCCAGCGTGCCTGGATAAGGGATGTGAAGAGAAGGGTGTCCAGAGATAAGAGATGGGTTGGCATTGGATATGAAGGGTTTTGTTAAAACACCTTCAGAGAGTACTTTTTTATTCTGAGGGCAATGAGATTGGAAAATAGAAAAATCTTAACATGTCCACGAAAACACTGGTATGCAATTTTTTCCTGCCATTTTCATTTTAGTTATTCCATTTCATCCTCAAAACAAGTCTAAGAGGTAGAGGAGGGCAGGCATCTCTCCTCTTCTGTAGCCAAGGAAACAGTGTCAGACTTGTGTCCTCCCAGGTCACTGCCAAGTTCCATTTTGTAAGACTGCCTGACAATAAAAAGCACCTTTCCTTTTACCTCCTGATACACTCTTTCTCTAAATTTAATTGATGGGATGTTGATGCTGAGATATTGTTCAAGGAGAGCACTTTATAGAGTAAGGCAAGCCCTTTAGGAAGGAAGGTGACCTGATATAGGCCCCTACAGCTCCCAAATCACTTGATTCCATGGAGCTCCACATGCCTTGGCCTGCCTTCTCCATTTGGAAGCTCTGGCTGGGGCTATTCTTGAAACCCATTGAGGAAACTGTGTGAGGTTATCTCCATTATTCCCTCACATCTTCCTCCCTTGGCACAAGGAAGCTGTTAAAATGAATTGGAATTTGAAAAAGGTCCAAGTGTAGCCATGCATCAATCACAGATATCTGAGTGGGTCCAAAAGCACAGAAAACAAGCAATATTTAATCAGAGATTCATGGGTCCCCACAGGCCCAGGTTACCATACATTCATACATATACACACAAATGAACAAAAACAAACAAATATTAAAAATAGGCCTCTGCCCAGCTTGGAATTTTTCCAGCCAAGAAAATACTCATTTTTCTCACCATCTTAATGATTTCTTTCTCCCTTGGTTTTTTTATCCTTATGAAATGCCAGTGGATTCATGAACAAGGGTAAAATTCTGACAAGCAAGAGAGCGAGAGAATGAATAGGACATAATTGTTATAAGAGGCAACCGTTTATTTTTCTTCTTTAAATGACAGGCTCTTAGGAAGGAGGATACTACACTAGTTACCTGGAAGCAGAGAACAAGGACTTAGCTTTCAGATGTAATAAATCAGTGGGGTAACTATATAAACTGTTGTTTACTTTTGAAAAATCATTTGTATTTTGAAATGATTTTAGACTTGCAGAAGAGCTGCAAAAAAAAAATAGTACCTATAGCCTTCACACAGTATACACTTATGCTAACAGCTTATGTAACTAACAAATTAATTTTGGTACAATTTTATTAAACTAAATAACTTACTTGGATTTCACTAGTTTTTCCACTAATGTTCCATTTCTGTCCCAGGATTATGTTTAGTTTCATGTTTGCATTTTGTGCTTCCTTAGTCATTTCTAGTCTTTCATGACCTTGACACATTTGAAGAGTACTTGCTAATTATTTTGTAGAATGTTGTGCAATTTAAATGTGTCTGTTGTTTTCTCTTGGTTATGCTACAGTTATATATTGTTGGGAAGAATGCAACAGAGGTGGCATGCCCTTCTCCAGGCACATGTTAAGGGGTACATGGTGTTGATAAATGCTACTTAATCTTGACCACTTGTCTAACATCCAGCACCTGGCTGGCCTCCTATACTATCCATGAGAAGTTACCATTTTCCTTTTTGAAATTACTAATTATTTATGAGAAGATAATTTGGGATTGTATATGTACTCTGTTTCTGCCTAAACTTTTCTCTCACCAATTTAAGCATCCTTTAGTGGACTTCACCTGCAGCAATTCTTACTATCACATGATAGTCTAATACTGATACTCTGTTTCTTTTATTCTTTTTATGTGCATTCTTGGAATTCTTCTGTAAGGAGGAATTGTCACTTCACTTATTCAATATTAACTTGTCAACTTTTTTGCTCTTTGGATTATAATTCAATATTATGACTCTTTATTTTGTTGCTTGATTGCTCAAATTTGGGCCATTGGCAGCATTTCCATATTGGCTGCCTGTCATTTCCATATGCTGTCTTTTTTCTGTCTTTTTTTTTTTTTCAAGATTTTCTTACTTTCTAGCACCACAAGATACTCCAGACTCATGGTACATATGCTCAGTGCCCCAGCCTGGAAAACTGCCAGTTGTCCAGAAGCTAGTTCCTTTTATTGGAGAAAGTAATTAAAATTCTGAAAGAGATAGGAATACCAGACCACCTGACCTGCCTCTTGAGAAACCTGTATGCAGGTCAGGAAGCAACAGTTAGAAATGGACATGGAACAACAGACTTAGGAAAAGGAGTACGACAAGACTCTATATTGTCACCCTGCTTATTTAACTTAAATGCAGAGTACATCATGAGAAACGCTGGGCTGGATGAAGCACAAGCTGGAATCAAGATTGCCGGGAGAAATATCAATAACCTCAGATATGCAGATGACACCACCCTTATGGCAGAAAGTAAAGAGGAACTAAAGAGCCTCTTGATGAAAGTGAAAGAAGAGAGTGAAAAAGTTGACTTAAAGCTCAACATTCAGAAAACTAACATCATGGCATCCAGTCCCATCACTTCATGGCAAGTAGATGGGGAAACAGTATCAGACTTTATTTTTCTGGTCTCCAAAATCACTGCAGATGATGATTGCAGCCATGAAATTAAAAGACGCTTACATCTTAGAAGGAAAGTTATGATCAACCTAGATAGCATATTAAAAAGCAGAGACATTAGTTTGCCAACAAAGTTGTGTGTAGTCAAGGCTATGGCTTTTCTAGTAGTCATGTATGGATGTGAGAGTTGGACTGTGAAGAAAGCTGAGCACTGAAGAATTGATGGTTTTGAACTGTGGTGTTGGAGAAGACTCTCGAGAGTCCCTTGGACTGCAAGGAGATCCAGCCAATCCATCCTAAAGGAGATCAGTCCTGGATGTTCATTGGAAGGACTGATGTTGAAGCTGAAACTCCAATACTTTGGCCACATGATGCAAAGAGCTGACTCATTTCAATTATTAGTAACCTCAGTCTGGATGGAGCTGAAATATCTCTCTGAAATGTTTCCCCACCAGTTTTATTGTATATTCTTAGGCCCAGGGACGGCGGAGCCTTGTGGGCTGCCGTCTATGGGGTTGCCCAGAGTTGGACACGACTGAAGCAACTTAGCAGCAGCAGGCCATGTAGGAGGTGTCTGTGAAGAGGTCATGACAGATGGCAGACCTTTGGCTTCTTCCTTGTGGTCTTGGCCAAACCTATGGTGGTACCACTAGACTTGATGTAGTCATTCTGGATAACAGGGAATTCTGCTTGATGATTAGGGCTGGTTAGCATTCTTGAAGCAGAGATGAAAGCATTTTGAAGAATGTCCAACTAGGAGAAGCATGTGGAGAAACTGGAGGTGAGGAAAACTCAGAGAAGATGCTCTTTGCCCTCTCTAAATGTCAGTGAATACCAGTCTCACCCAAAGGAGCAGTAGAGTCTAAGAAAGGGAATTTATCTCTGTAGAAATGAATCCTGATCCACAGCATGAGGGTCAATAGAATTATTTTCTGGACACAGCAAGAGTTTATAAATGAAATAGATGTTCAAGAATCTGGATTTCAGAAAGAGAATAACTGGGTTTGAATCAAAGCTCTGCCATGGATTTTGGACAGACTGTTCAAGCTTTAAACATTAGCTTCTTCAACTGCACATTTTGGATAATAATAACACTAAGTCATTATGAGATTAAATGTGATAAGTTATGTAAAGGGTCACTAAAGAGCATTATTATTTATATTTAAAAATTTGCATTCGTGTTAAAAGAGGTAATATTGGTAAAAAATTTTAGAGTTAAGATCACACACTTATTTGTTGGATAAATTCAAAATTTATCCAAATTGAAAATCAAACTCATTAAATGGCCTACCCCTACTCTTTTTGTTCCCCTCTTAACTGATGTTTAGAAGCAGAGGATAGCTTTGCTAATCTCATCTCAGCAATTCTTTTCAAAGACTGTAGATTACTATGGAAATATTGCATTTAAAACTATGAGCTTAATGATAAGTGCCATCATGACTCTGCTTGTTGTACCTTTCTATTCATGGGCATTCAAGTGTATAAGACATTTCCTCTCTGATGGTACATCACAATCTCTGAAATATCTTTATTCAACTACTTGGATTAGTGATTCTGTACAGACATAGCCAACATTGTTGCTGGAGGGAAAATAAGAAGAGGCCGATGTGAGAACAATCACAGATGGCTCAGATGGTAAAGAATCTGCCTGCAATGTGGGAGACCCAGGTTCAATTCCTGGGTCAGGAAGGTCCCCTGGAGAAGGGCATGGCACCCACTCAAGTATGGCAACTTGCCCAGAGAATTCCATAGACAGAGGAGCCTGCTGGGCTACAGTCCATGGAGTCATCAAGAGTCAGATATGACTGAGCGACTAACACACACAATAAACATATGTTCCAATAAAATACTTGTTCCGTGATATTGTCTTTCAAACTTTAACTGGATGGGACAAAATGGTGTCTTATTGCTTGATTTAACTGAAGTTGAACATTTTGCCATATATTAATAAGCAAAAGTGTTTTTTTAAATTGTGAAATTTCTGCCCATTTTCTATTGGATTGTATATGTCCTACTTAAATTCAGTTCAGTCACTCAGTTGTGTCCGACTCTTTAGACCCCATGAACTGCAGCACACCAGGCCTCCCTGTCCATCACCAACTCCCAGAGTCCACACAAACCCATGTCCATTGAGTCAGTGATGCCATCCAACTATCTCATCTTCTGTCGTCCCCTTCTCCTCCTGCCCTCAATCTTTCCCAGCATCAGGGTCTTTTCAAATGAGTCAGCTCTTCGCATCAGGTGGCCAAAGTATTGGAGTTTCAGCTTCAACATCAGTCCTTCCAATGAACATCCAGGGCTGATCTCCTTTAGGATAGACTGGCTGGATCTCCTTGAAGTCCAAGGGACTCTCGAGAGTCTTCTCCAACACCACAGTTCAAAACCATCAATTCTTCAGTGCTCAGCTTTCTTCACAGTCCAACTCTCACATCCATACATGACTACTAGAAAAGCCATAGCCTTGACTACACCCAACTTTGTTGGCAAACTAATGTCTCTGCTTTTTAATATGCTATCTAGGTTGATCATAACTTTCCTTCTAAGATGTAAGCGTCTTTTAATTTCATGGCTGCAATCATCATCTGCAGTGATTTTGGAGACCAGAAAAATAAAGTCTGATACTGTTTCCCCATCTATTTGCCATGAAGTGATGGGACTGGATGCCATGATGTTAGTTTTCTGAATGTTGAGCTTTAAGCCAACTTTTTCACTCTCTTCTTTCACTTTCATCAAGAGGCTCTTTAGTTCCTCTTTACTTTCTGCCATAAGGGTGGTGTCATCTGCATATCTGAGGTTATTGATATTTCTCCCGGCAATCTTGATTCCAGCTTGTGCTTCATCCAGCCCAGCGTTTCTCATGATGTACTCTGCATTTAAGTTAAATAAGCAGGGTGACAATATACAGCCTTGATGTACTCCTTTTACTATTTGGAACCAGTCTCTGTTCCATGTCCATTTCTAACTGTTGCTTCCTGACCTGCATACAGGTTTCTCAAGAGGCAGGTCAGGTGGTCTGGTGTTCCCATCTCTTTCAGAAATTTCCACAGTTTATTGTGATCCACACAGTCAAAGGCTTTGGCGAAATCAATAAAGCAGAAGTAGATGTTTTTCTGGAACTCTCTTTTTCCATGATCCAGTGGATGTTGGCAATTTGATCTCTGGTTCCTCTGCCTTTTCTAAAACCAGCTTGAACATCTGGAAGTTCACGGTTCGTGTATTGCTGAAGCCTGGCTTGGAGAATTTTAAGCATTACTTTACTAGTGTGTGAGATGAGTGCAATTGTGCAGTAGTCTGAGCATCCTTTGGCATTGCCTTTCTTAGGGATTGGAATGAAAACTGACCTTTTCCAGTCCTGTGGCCACTGCTGAGTTTTCCAAATTTGCTGGCATATTGAGTGCAGCGCTTTCACAGCATCATCTTTCAGGATCTGAAATAGCTCAACTGGAATTCCATCTCCTCCATTAGCTTTGTTCGTTAGTGATGATTCCTAAGGCCCACTTGACTTCACATTCCAGGATGTCTGGCTCTAGGTGAGTGATCACATCATCATGACTATCTGGGTCGTGAAGATCTTTTTGTACAGTTCTTCTGTGTATTCTTGCCACCTCTTCTTAATATCTTCTGCTTCCATTAGGTCCCTACCATTTCTGTCATTTATTGAGCCCATCTTTGCATGAAATTTTCCCTTGGTAACTCTAATTTTCTTGAGATCTCTAGTCTTTCCCATTCTATTGTTTTCCTCTGTTTCTTTGCATTAATCACTGACGGAGGCTTTCTTATCTCTCCTTGCTGTTCTCTGGAACTCTGCATTCAAATGGGTATATCTTTCCTTTTCTCCTTTGCTTTTTGCTTCCCTTCTTTTCACAGCTGTTTGTAAGGCCTTCTCAGATAGCCATTTTGCTTTTTTGTATTGCTTTTTCTTGGGGATGGTCTTGATTCCTGTCTCCTGTACAATGTCACGAACCTCCATCCATAGTTCATCAGGCACTCTTTCTATCAGATATAGTTCGTTAAATCTATTTCTCACTTCCACTGTATAGTCATAAGGGAATGATTTAGGTCATACCTGAATGGTCTATTGGTTTTCTCCACTTTCTTCAATTTCAGTCTGAATTTGGCAATAAGGAGTTCATGATCCAAGCCACAGTTAGCTCCCAGTCTTGTTTTTGCTGATTGTATAGAGCTTCTCCATCTTTGCCTGCAAAGAATATGATCAATCTGATTTCAGTGCCGACCATCTGGTGATGTCCATGTGTAGAGTCTTCTCTTGTGTTGTTGGAAGATGTTGTTTGCTATGACCAGTGCATTCTCTTGGCAGAACTCTATTAGCCTTTGCTCTGCTTCATTCTGTACTCCAAAGCCAAATTTGCCTGTTACTCCAGGTGTTTCTTGACTTCCTACTTTTGCATTCCAGTCAGCTATAATGAAAGGGACATCTTTTTTGGGTGTTAGTTCTAGAAGGTCTTGTAGGTCTTCATAGAACTGTTCAACTTCAGCTTCTTCAGTGTTACTGGTTGGGGCATAGACTTGGATTACCATGATATTGAATGGTTTGCCTTGGTAATGAACAGAGATCATTCTGTCATTGCCTTATTGTTATTGTGTTATTTTTTAACATTATTTGTATAGGTTTGTAGAAAATATCTTTACATGTCAAGGAAATGATCACTTTTACATGAAGAATTTTTAATATTTTATATAATTTAAGTAGTGACAGTATCTAAAATATAAATCAGGGAATTATCAATATATCTTTAAGTTCTGGAAAATGATTTCTGTGTGCGTGTGTGTTCATCGCATGTGCTTTATTTGCAGTATTCCCAGATCAGTACTAATTTCTAATTAAAAGAAATAAGAAAACAACATAAGTTCAGTTTTTATTATTGCTTCTTTAAAAAAAAAAAGCATCTCTTTCTTAAACTTCGTTAACAAAGATGCTTGATACAAGTGCAACACTTTTGTTCTGAGATTTCATAAGAGTTTTAATTATTCATTTTAGTCTTAAATATATGTCAAAATTGGGTGAGAATTTAGTTAAGAATACCACAGTTTTTATTCTGTTTTTTTCCTTCTAGTACAGCATCGAGCAGCAGTTATACTTTGCTTAAGAAAGTTTGCTGCATACACTTGTTCCCAAGGTACTGTGCTATGGCCTTATACTGTTTGGATATATCTGAATGTAATATTTTATTTCTCTTATTTTTACCAGTAATATCTAGTAATATTTTAAGCTTGAAGTGTTCAGCAATGCTTAGTAGCTAGTTAAGTAGGAATTGGTGCATTATTAACTTTCATCATAGCAGCAATAGTAGTGGAAGAAGTATTTAGAGTTGTTGTTTTTAATATTTCTTCTGTGGGATATAAGAAAAGAGGAAAATATGGTCAGTTTCTTCATCTGGAAAATAGGAACACTAATAGCATTTTCCCAATGAGTCTTTAAGTTTTAAAGAATTAATGCATGTAAAGCACATGGATTCATGTCTAACATACAACAGCTTCTCAACAAAAAATATCTTTTATTATCATCTATCAATATTAAATCCGAACTCAAGAAAAAGCATTTCTACTCAAAATTTCCTGAGCCATTGAGGTACACTAATAATTCTTTTCTGGAGGCAGTTCTGCTCCTAGAGGTAAGTGTTAGGACTTAAGAGAAGCCCATAGATGTTAGATGTTTGCTCCAGGGTCAAATTTGTCCATGAAAAGGATATTCTTTCTCCATTCTCAGTAAAACATAGAGTGCTCAGCAATGCTCAAATCACTCCCTAAATCTGCTAAATTAAGTCCTTTTCTAGGAAAATTACCAAGTGGAGGGAGGAAAACAACTGCATGTCATCCGGTATTGTGTGCACACTGAGGTCTTTAATTACATAGAGTTTGATTCTGTGCTTGACCAAGAAAGAAATGTGGTTCTGCTAATGAGTTGAGCACATAGGAATTTGGAGATGTTCATTGTCAACAGTGCTTCCAGGAAGAGTTTCCCCTCCATTGTCGTGGTTCATTATTGGATTATATGATTTTCATTTTTTCCGTCCCCAGCCTTACCACTTTAAATGTTCCATCCTTTGCAATCAAATGCAATTCTTAAGCTTCATTTAGAAGTAACAATAGTGGTGTTCTATGGAATGGAAAAAGAAAAGGAAGAAAAAAAATAGAGATGAGATCTAATTTACCAGAACACATCTTAAGAAATGAGAAGAAGATAAACCTGTCCCTGGGAACCCACACACTCCAGAATAGGGCCTAGTGTGGGGAATTCACAACGGATTGGGGTTTTACAGGCAGATTTCTGGGAAACAGGGTTTTGTTGGAATGGGGAGTCATAGAGCTATGGGTCTGTAGCAAAAATATTTGGTAGCCCTGTCTATTTAACAGCCTCCAAAATACTTCCAAAGGTCACAAATGCTAAAAATAATAGAAGCAAGTATAGCCAACTTCCCTGGGTTGGGAGGAAGCTCTGGAAAGTGAAGGTGGTGTAGAACTAAGCCTCTGGATACAGGGGGGAAAAAATCAACTTCCTCTATAAATCTTGGTTTGCTACTATGTTCACCTCTTGGTTTCTGTCACTGATCATGCAGACAGGAGAGCACCTGGTTAGCAGTCCAAAGAACTAAGGACTTATTACTACACCATGACCTCATCTATCATCTCTTTGAATCTACATCCTTGAAAGTGAAAGTGTTAGTTGCTCAGTCATGTTTGACTCTCTGTGATCCCAGAGGACTGTAGCCTGCCAGGCTCCTCAGTACATGGGATTTTCCAGAGAATACTGGAGTAGGTTGCCAGTTGACATTCTTGAATGTCCTCTTTTGATGGTATGAGCCTATGATCCTAGTTTTCAAGTGCAAGGGCTGAAATCAGAGGGTTAAATGTAAGCAAGATCCTTTCTAAGCAAGCCAGGCTGTTTTGATGAATACATTTTTGTATAAAGTCATGGATTTTTTTGACCACAAAATCATTAATCTTATCATTCTTCCAGCTGCCTCTACCTCCCACCTGTTTCCCATGCATTTTTAGATTGTTTTAAAAATCAGCCTCAGACAAACCAACATGGATTTATAAAATATGATTATTAGACTATATCTTGCATTTTAGGATTTTAGAGCTGTTGAGGCATTCAGGAAATTTTAGGTCCAATTTCTATATTTTCAGGCAGAGCAGCAAAATGATTTCTATTTGAAGATCAGATATTGCAACTGTCCTGCCCATAACCCTCGGGCTCTGCTTTCCAGTGCACTTTTCCTGACTGCTAGACCCACATCTGCATATCTTTGCCTAAGGGCTTTCCCTGGCCTTTTGGAGGCAACTCTGCCCACACATATGGCAGGCCAGAGATGCCTGGGGAATTATTGCCCTATGCTCCAGCATCCTTTTGTCAGTGATAGAAAGTATATATGATATACTTATCATATATAAGTATCCCAGTTTCATCTCCATCAGTTCTCACCTTTGCCTGTTTAAGGAACTCTGAGGCACACGTTCTGCACTAGCTCCCAGAGTTACCAACATTGGTAACCTGGATAGTTATCACTTATAATATATATAGTGTTATAGTTTCCCCTATATTGACATCTTTTCCTTCCCTGACTTAACTTCCATATTACCTAGGTTCCCTAGATTACCTTCCAAATAGCTGCCATTTATGCACAAATCTTAACCTCAGGTTCTACTCCTGTGGGAATTCAAAGATACCTCTGTACCTTGCACATACTTCTACCATGTTTTCCTAGCAGAAGGATTCCTAATGGGTTGCTTTTATTGCTGTGACCCCTACCAGCTGATAGATTTGTTGATTATTGTCAGTGACTTTGCATCGTTGCTTGCTCAGGCTTTAGTGCAGTCCTAGCATGTTGTAAGATGTGGTATGTCTCTGTGGCAATGAATTAAATTGAATTTCCAAGACTTTTTCATTGGTTACTCCAATGCTGGAAAGAAGTGCTCAGGGCTCTTGACTCCTATGTTTCTCTGCATGCAATAGCATCATCCATACCTTCTGTGATGGACCTCTACTGCTTATGACTACCCAGCATGCATTCCACCCTAGACAATTTCAGTCCCCATAGCTAGGGTGTGCCTTCCAATTCATATAGTCCTTCCCTCTGACCATAGTGATTTGTTCAGAGATCCAAACTTTCGGAACTGCTGAAACTGAGAAGCCTATTCTTTCTCTCTTCTTACTTTCCTTTCTCCCTTCCTCCCTCCCTTTCTCTCTCTATCTCTTTATTTCCTTCTTTTATTCATTCTCTCATTATTACTAGAGTTATTGAGCTTATAGGAATGTGAGCCTAGAGCTTGCTGATGGGCTTCTTTCTACCCAAAGAAGAGAGCCTGCTCAAAATAAAATCAATAGAATAAAAGTTAGAATGAATGGTGCAGAGGGAGAGAGAGTAGAGAGAGATTGAATCCTAAAGACACTGTCTTAGTTCTTGCATACAGATGTGCTTAAAAGATCTTGAACTTTTCAACTATGTAAGTCAACATATTACCATTTTTGCTTAAGTCAAAATGAGTTTCTTAGAGTTCTTGAGTTTCTTCGAGTTAAATACAAACTTTAAATTATTGTTCCCAATTAGCAGCAGACCCTGTTCAGGTACTAGACATTCAGAGATACAGGTACTTTCACTGTCAATGGAGAATTTGCATATGAATGAATAATTTAAGGAGTAATATGATAACACTTCCCTGGTGGTTCATCTGGTAGAGAGTGTGCCTGCAATGTGGGAGAGACCTGGGTTTGATCCCTGGGTTGGGAAGATCCACTGGAGAAGACTGCCTGCTCCAGTATTCTGGTCTGGAGAATTCCATGGACTGTATAGTCCATGGGGTCCCAAAGAGTTGGACACGAATGAGTGACTTTCACACACATTATAACACTAGGTTTTTCATTTTCTTGCTTTCCTTTTTTTTTTTTTTTTTTTGAGCCACTGTGTTTCTTCTCTTGGCTTTCTCAAGAGACAAAGAAGCTGGATTATTTTCCTTTCAGTTTCCCCAGTCACAAAGAATTCCTTTCTGGTACTTTTTTTTTTTTTTTAAAGGAGGCCAGCATATCCTGGTTGCTTGTTCCATGTGATGAATGTCCCCATTGCTTATTAACCTTCAAAATAGGCAGCCCCCACCATTAGGGCTTATGGTCTGTATGAGACAACATAAAAACAAGACACATTCTCCCCCATGCACATTTCAAATGAAATGTAACAGGAGAGAAATAAATAAAAATGGAAAAAAAATGCCTTAAATGGTTTATGTTGGAAAATGTTATATGGGCAATAATGGTACTTATATGGGCTTTGGGCAGAGACTTTGATAATGAAGGTTAAATGAGGGAATGTTACAAAAAATGTTCACTGTTCATAAAAATAAATCTCTGGTATGAACCAGAATGAAATAAGCAGAGTTGCAGGCACTGAGAGCAGCTGGGGTGACCTCAGCCTCAGGTTGGTAATAGCCAGACTCGCTGGAACCACACACTCTCACCTCAGCAGGATTCACTTAGCTCTCCATCACAAGGACATTGAGTTCCATGGGCCTGAGAGGTGGCTCTTCAGCTGTCACTGAAAAATAAGGACATTGTCCTTTCTAGCATTCTTCCTTTTTAGGTCCTGGCAGGGTTTCCAGGGACCCTGTCTTTCTAGGTTAAGTATCTGTCCAGAGGTTTCAAATGCAAATGTCCAGCAGCAGGTTGTGAAAGAGTAAAATGGACTTGAAAGGGATAGTGGCAAATTGGAGAAACATGTGCCATATGAGAGGGTCACCACTACTCAGTTCAGAAAGTGGGAATGCCAACTTAGTGGGGTTAAGTCTTCCCTTTTTTCAAGGGCAAAACTGGAGTTCTCAATTTTATGATTTTTTAAAAATAATTTTCAATATTTGTAACTGATTTCGGTTATATATATATAACATATGAATATATGTATATGCATATATATTAATATATGTATATAGATATTTATGGGTATAGGGGAAGAATACATGTCTAAGGGGCAAAACTGGCCTAACAGCAGCCAGTTTGGAATCTATTGTAAGTGAATGCTGAGATTGTAATTATCATTGTTTACTTTCATTGATTTAATAATTCATTGATTATTGCTGTCGAGCTGTCAGATAAAGGTCCTCCATAATGTCTAGTCCTGGAGGCAAGAGCGTATATTTGAAACAGTCATTCATTAGCATGTACTGTGTGCTGGGCATTTGTCTATCAGCTTCACATGGATTATTTCATTATATTCTCCTTACCGTCCAAAAAGAAAGCACCAATGTTGGCCCATTTATAATAAAGGAAACTGAGGTTTCCAGAAATGAAGTATTTGATTGACCACAGATATTGTATAGGACACCTTTTGTATAGCACCTCTCGTCATCTTGGCCTTGCCACTGTTTCCAGCCAAGGCTACCACTCCACCTCATGTGCTCTGGCTTCCATTGGCTGCACAAAGATATTAATACATCATGGGGCAGCCCTCTGCCTATGGGGGCAGGAGCTGATGGATAAAGGCTTTTGTCCCTGGCTGACAGTTCTGACACACATTCTGTAAGACTCCTCTGAAGGCCTTGTGTGAAGTAAGCAGTCACCTGTAGCAGTTATCACTTTCTTGTACTGGTGTTTTCCTCCTTTCCTATTTACCTCCCTGCCACTTATTTAGGGAATCACATTCTCCCAGTAAACCACCTATACATGCCACATCTTCATCACAGGCTCTGCTGTTGGGGAAGTCAAGATAAGATAGTAAGTGGTAAAGCTGAAATTATAATCTAATTTTGACTTGTCTCCAAGTGAATACTGTATCAAATCAGTCTTCATGTGATTCCTTTACCAGCTCCTTTCCAGTCTGATTGGTTGTGAAATAAAGCTTTTGAGTTAAAAAAGGCTTTGAAAGGATTCTTGACCAGCAGAAAGGGAGTAGTGTGGGGTAGTTGATACACAGAAAATAAATAGGAGAAACAAGGCAAAATGTAAGTTTAGTTCATAATACAGTTAATTTTTTGGCACTGCTTATGTGTTTGTCACTGTGCCAAGTACTAAGAAAGGAATGCAGAATTATGGAAATGAAAACTATGGTAGAAAAGACTTATTTCCCAAGATCTTCAGTGACTTTCAGCAAGAATGTCAATTTCAAACGCCCGCAGGGGCCAATGAGACCCTGGAGTTAAACCAGCCTGGTCTTTGTTTGCATATCAAACACAACTGTGTAGTTTTCAGTGCTACACAGAATTAGGCTTTAGGTTTTCTCCCATTTTTCTTCTAATACATGGCTGTCCCAGTCTGCTCATTTTCCCATTTTGGATAGACACGAAGGTACAAAAATAGTTTGCTTTCATTAATTAATAAAAATTGAGATACAATTGGTATATAACATTAAGTATAAGGTGAACAGCATTTTGGTTTGATACATTTGTGTATTGCAACATGATTATGATAATGTTAGCTTTAGCTGACACTTCCGTCTCATCATGTAACTGTCCCTTTTTTTCTTATAACATTAAGACTTAGTTTCTTAGCAATTCTGAAGTTCATAATACAGTATTGTTGACTATACTTACTATGCTGTGCATTAGATCTCCCGAAATTATTTATCTGCTAGTTTCAAGTTTGTACCCTTAAACACCATCTCCCACTCCCCTACCACCCAGCTCCTGGTAACCACTATGAAAAGTGAAAGTGTAGTCACTCAGTTGTTTCTGATTCTGTGACCCCACGGACTATAGCCTACCAGGCTCCTCTGTCCACAGAATTCTTCAGGCAAGAATACTGGAATGGGTGTCCGTTCCTTTCCCCAGGAGATCTTCTCAACCCAGGGATCAAACTCGGGTCTCTGCATTGCAGGCAGGTTCTTTACTATCTGAGCCACCAAGGAAGCCCTGGTAACCATTATACAACTCTCCATTTTCACTAGTTCAGCTTTTTTTTTTTTTTTTAAGTTGCAAATATAAATGATATCATGCAATATTTGTCTTTCTGACATCTCACTTAGCATTATACTCTCATGATCCATCCATATCGTTGGAAATGGCAGGATTTTCTTACTCACGGCTTTATAATATTCTATTATATATCTCTATCACATCGTTTTATCCTTTTCTCTGTTGACACAGGTTGTTTCCAAAGCTTGTCTATTATATTATAAATAATGCTGTAATGAACATAGATGTGTATATATCTCTTTGAGATACTGATTTCAGTTCCTTCAGATGTACACCCAGAAATGGAATTGCTGGATCATATGGTAGTAAATTTTTTTTTTTTAAGCAACTTCCATCCTCTTTTTTTACAATGGCTATACCATTTTACCACCCCACTGAAAGATTCCCTTTTCCCCATATTCTTGTCAACATTTCTTATGTCTTGTCTTTTTGATGATAGGCATTCTGACAGGTGTGAGATGATAATCTCATTTTGGTTTTGATTTGCATTTTCCTGATGGCTAGTGATATCAAGCACCTTTGTATCAATATATACCTATTGACCATATGTATGTCTTCTTTGGTAAAATGTCTTTTCAGGTTTTCTGCCCATTTAAAAATTGCACTATTTCCTTTTTTTGCCCTTGAGTTGTATGAGTTATTTATATGTTTTGGGTATTAATCCCTTATCACATACATGGATATTTTCTCCCATTTTATAGGCTACCTTTTCACTTTATTAACAGTTTCCTTTGGGCTTCCCAGGTGGGACAGTGGTAAAGAATCTGCCTGCCAAAACATGCTGTGCAGAATACCATTAGTTTAATGTGGTCTTACTTGTTTCTGTTCGTTTTTGTTGCCTTTGGTATTGTGTCTTAGGCAAGAAATCATTGACAAGACCAATGTTAAGGATCTTTTTCCTTATGTTTTCTCAGACTTTTATGGTTTTGGATCTTACATGTAAGTCTTTGATCCATTTTGAGTTAATTTTTGTCAGTAGTGTAAGACAGCAGTCTAGTTTCATGATGCATGTGGATATCCAGCTTTCCCAATGCTATTTATTGAAAAGACTGTACTTTCTCCATTGCATGTTCTTGGCATACTTCTCTTTAGTTGACATATATGTGTGGGTTTATGTCTGGACTCTATTATGTTCCACTAGTCTTTGTGCCTGTGCTTTCCTTACAACTGTAAAGAAAGCAGCCCCTTAAGGTTAATAACAAATGGCAACCAAATCTGCCATCCTGTTAAGGGAATATGATAGAGTCTGGGAATTGGGGAGGATGTCCCGTCTATCAGCTATAAGTCAACTCCAGCTGGCTGCCACTGTGTAGGAATGTTGGTCTCCTCATGCCAAATCTCCTAATTGTTCAAGAGTAGTTGAAAACCCAGAAATATCTGTGAAAATCTCTAGATTTTTAAATGTTAACAGTGATTTCAAACTTCTTAAACAACAGATAAGTCAACCATGACGGAGCAAACAGAACACATCTGCAAGTTGTATTTTATACACAAGCCACTGGTTTGCACTCTGTGATATAGGCTCAGCCCTGTTTTCCTCCCAAGCCCTTGAGCTGTGATGATGAAAGACTGGGAAAAGTGGCATAGGATGTGGGCTGCCACTGAATTTGTCTCTTAGGATTCTCTTCACTTTCTATTTTTAGAGAAAGTAGGTTAAGACTTCTTTATTTTTGTGTGTGTGTGTGTGCGTGCATGTGCACATGTGTTTGCTAAGGGTTCAGAAATAGACCTAATTTAAGAAAAACACACAAGCAAATACATACATTGATGTTCTTTAGAAACTATGAAGAGGGCAAGGAAAAACTAATTAGCCAAATAAGTGGCTTTTGCTGGTGGATGGTGGTATTTGAACATGTAGGTAGAGTTTAAAAAAAAAAAAAAAAAAGGTTTCTTAAATCAGGAAGAAGGGAGTGTAGAACTTTCTCTTTTTTTTTTCCTTTGTGTAAAATTACCATGTCCCCTAGCCAGATTTCTATTGGCCTTGATGATTAGTTGGCTATTTTAGTAGTTCATTGTCTCATCCTTTAGAAAAAGCCCCTCCTAAATGCGACTCACTATGTCATAACTATATAAAATATTCATTGAGATGGTGCTTTTAATGGATTTGTTTGGAATGAACTTGAGCAGAGGGAGCCATCGCTGATTTGTGGAGCAGCAGGACAGTTTCAGGGCTGTGTCTGCCCCAAGCATTGCTTTGTTCAACAAAGCCCTCCACCTGCCCTCTTTGCCTGCAGGCTCTATAATCTGAGAGTTAGGCACTAAAACCATACTTTTGGGACTTTTCAAGACTAGGATTTGTATCCATTTTTCATTAAGGTGTTCGAATGTGGTGTTTTTCATGTTGTGTTCAATAGAGGTCTACTACAGCTTGTCTGAATTATACTGGAGTGTTCATGCCACGTAGGATTCATTGCCTAGAGTGAGTTCTTGAACTCCAGAATTAGACAAATTTGACTTTGAATCCTGACTCTGTCACCTACTAGTTATGTGACCCTCAGGCAAATACTTTAACATTTCTTAGTTTTAGTTTCCTTATCTTTTTAATCTAGAAAATGCTAGTACATACTTCATACAGAATATGAAGCTTGAATGGGGGTAGTTTGCAAAGTACACAGTCTAGTGCCTAGGACATATTAGAAACTTACTAACATTCACCATTATTCTCTAAGTAATACCATAAATCCAACTGCTGCAGCATATCTGGGACCGCTAGAGGTTTATATGGAGTCTTCTGCTAGACTTGCCATGTGGTTCTTTTCTTTTACCAAACTTGACAGTAGAGCAGGGATAACTGAGCACCTTGGAACGAATGGAGGAATTGTGGACCAGAGAGGATAAGGGAAATAATCAAGACTGTTCTGCAAATCAGTGATAAGTCAGACCAGGGAATATAACTGAATATTTTGACCCCTTTCTCAGCATTAATTACAAACCTTTAAAAAAATCAGATTAGGAGCTTTTCTTTTTTCTTTATTTTTTGCAGCCAGAGTACATCTGAATCTAAAATCATGCCATCATGACCTCCACTATTTCATTTCTGTGTGTGTACCTCTTTACTTTTTAGTTCTAAGTAGTCACCTTCTTGCCAATCTTTTGCAATATGAAATAAAAAGTCACAAAAATCTTCCCTATCTTAACATGACCAGCCTCAAAGCCTGGAGTCTCCAGGCCCAGCCCCAGCCCCAGCAAGCATGCTCTCGTTTTGTTCCACCCCATTCCATTCCCTCCTGATTCTGAACACTGTGTGTCTGTTAGAAGGAACTGTAATCCATTTGGGGAATGACCTTGGGCAAATTACTTCACTTTTTGGGTCACGGTTTCTCCATCCTTAAAGTGGAAAAGATGATTAATTTCTTAATAAGGGGATAATAGCTCCCCATAAAGGTATGGAAGGCATTTGACAATGATCTGCTTTGCCTGTTGCCTTCTGGGCCTGGGCGGGGCTGGGGTTTTATTTTTATAATCTTCAAATTGAAGACACAAATAATTTTCATAAGGTTGCTGAAATAATGAAACAGCTATTTCTCAGGGCAAGGTCCAGTGAAGTGGCAAGGATGGAGCAAACATGGGGGAAATGAGCCAGAGGTGGCCTCCGATAAGCTCTTCCTTGGTGTCTCAGTCCTGGGAGGGAAAAGAGGCTCCTCAAGATCCTGATTAAGCAGGGACTGCCAACGGCACTCTCTGTATCCAGGCAAACAAGAGCTACCCCTCCCCCTTCCCTTTTACTCTTAAAACAAAAATCTATCAAGATTTAATCACATTGCTTTATCTCCAGGACCTAACCTCTGAGTGTTCCTGAGAACATTTCAATTTGTCTCCAGGCTCTCAAGCATATGCCTCGATGGGAATGTGATCCCTTTAGGCTTTTTACTTGAGTGGAAGAAGCAAAGATTGCTTTTTGTTCCCCTTTGACTCCTCTGAATTAACATGAAATTGAAGATGACTGTAGTTAGGGGAAGAGAGAGAGAGAACAATGAGAAGGGAAGTGAGGAAGGAGGCTTAGAAAGCCAGTGCAAAGAGTATGTCTTGGAACCCGAGGGGAGCTCTGTGTTCATCAAGGTGATAGTTTCCTTCCAGGCCATCATCAGAATGAGAACGGCTCACCCAGCCTCATTTAAACTCTTTCATCTAGGTCTCTGAGGCCCTTCTCTGGGGAGTGCTCTTTGGAGTGTGAATTCCTCCAAGCTCATTATCTCAGTGTAAGTGCAGATGCTACCCCCACCCGCCTTTGGTCCTTCTTCCACTGCAACCACCCTTTCTGGGCTCTAGGACCAAACTGATGCTGGCAATAAGGGTGACTGCATCTTAATTGTGTAATCGAGAAACAACATGGATACTGATGTCTCAGTATTAATTAATGGAATCTAATGTTGTGGCTGTCATATCAATCAGTCACTTTTTTTCAGAAAAGTAATTAAACCATGGGTAGGAGTTTGGACCACAGGTAGTGGTTTGGAGGACTTGCCTGGAGGCTCAGTGATAAAGAATTTGCTTGCTGATGCTGGAGATGTGGGTTTGATCCTGGGATTGGGAAGATTCCTGGAGTAGGAAATGGCAGCCCACTCCAGGGTTCTTGCCTGGGAAATCCCATGAACAGAGGAGTCTGGAGGGCTATAGTTCATGGAGTCACAAACAAGTCAGACATGACTTAGCAGCTAAACAACATGGGATTTGGAAGCTCTCTATACAAGTCTAAGGGTTGACTGGGATTGGTGAAAGGACCTGCCTCTTTGGTTTAAGTTGTGTGTGAACTTTGTCTAAAACAACAGACTTAGATTCCAGTGCTGAGAGAATGGGGAGGCATAAGGGGAAAGGATTTTTGCTGCCTTTCACCCTCATTCCCTCCTCACCTTTGACACTGGCTTGTTCCTTCCCACTTCCTCCCATGGGTGTCCCTGCTGTGTGCAGGGTAAGTCCACCCATTTGCCCACTAAAATGAGGTGTGAAATAAACGGTGGCAAAAGAACTCCATGAGGAAAATTTTGGTAGAGCATATAGGGATATAGTCACCAGATATTTTGTGGTCTGACAGAAAGGCTTGGATTTCAATATTCTGTCCTTCTGAAGTGTCCTTTATTTGCATTTTTGGATCCTTCTTTCCTTTTCCTCTTTCTCTCTCCATCTCTTTTCTTTCCTCTTCTTTCTTTCCTTGAACAGAAGTCCTATTTATTTCAAAATTTTTGAATAACATTGTTTTTGGATTATGAATTGAAATGATATATACTCATTATAAGAAAATCAGCTAAAGAAGTATGAAAAGAATGTCATTTGAGAAGTAATAACATTGAAGTGTTAGTGGTGATAAACTCTATGCTAACTGCTTCACATATATGATCTCATTTAATCCTTTTGACAACCATGTGACAAAGTTACTATTATCACTTGTGTTTTGCAGATGAGAAAACTGAAACAGAGAGGTTATGTAACTTGTCTAAAGTCACATAACTAGGGAGCACTAGTGTAGACTTCGAACCCAAGTGGTCTAACTCCAGAGTCTCTTTCTTATCCAATGTGCTCTGTGTTGCTCTGTGCTGTGCCAACTACACATAAAGAAAGACAGTGCCAACTGGGGAGACTTCCAGTCACTCAGATTAGTCCTCCTTAGGAACATCTGGTCCAAAGAACTCATCACCCTCCACACTAAGGCTCTCTACTTCACAGGCTCAGAAGCCTGTCTTTTACAGGGATGAATCAACATTACTAAATTCACAGAAACAGCTATGGTACTGAGACTATTAATCTCATTAATTTACAAAGAACAAGTCTAGGGAGACTTACCTATCAGTACATCCTCATTCTACAGTAGAACTGCATGGGAAGCTAACCAATTACTGTTTCCTTGGACTAGAGAACCTCAAGTCAGTGCATGGGAGTCATTCAGCTAACTCTCAGCTGAGTTACCTTTTCAAAACAACTGTTTTCCTCTTCCCCTACCTCCCTCATTACAGGAGTAATGGAAACCCTAATACACCAGTGCATTAAGCCAAGTCATCTCTCTTCTTTATCCTATGACTGACTACTCTCAATCCTGATAACACATTGGTTCTGTAGACTTCTTTCTACCATCAGTTAGGCTACAGTCAAGTCTTTTTGGTCTGGGAGTCATTCTATCTTTTAAAGTTAGCATATTTCTGCTTGTGTCTGCCAACTGTTAATTTAAGCTCAAGTCTTAAAGGGCAAATTTAAAAAATTTTATGGAAGTATATTTTTCAGATCACAAAATTTTAAAGATAAAATTACACTCTTTTAAAATGTACAATTCAGTGGTTTTTATGAAGTTTACCAGGTTGTGCAGCCACCCTCCTAATGCTTTCATCACCCTAGTAAGATCCATCATGCCCATTAACAGTTAGTCTCTGTTACCTGAATTTCATAGAAATGAAATCCTACAGTATGAGGTCTTTGTGTCTGGCTTCTTTCAATTAGCATAATGTTTTGGAAATTGATCCATATGGTCATGTGTATCATTATGCATTCCTTTTTATTAGTGAATAGTGTTTCATTGTATGGATATGTTATGTTTTATTTATCTGTTCATCTGATGAACATTTGAATTGTTTCCATTTTTTAGCTATTATGAATAATGCTGCTGTGAACATTCATGTGCAACTCTGTGTGTGGTCATATGTTTTCATTTCTCTTGGGCAGATATCAATGAGTGGAATTGCTCAGTTATATGGTAGATTTATGCTTAACTTTTTGAGAAACATCCAAAATATTTCCCAAAGTGGCTACATCAAAGGGCTGTTTTACTGGCCTAATTTCCAAGTTGTTGGCCTATCCATCATGCTAGCTCCCCAGGGCTGAAAATAAAAGGAATGAAAATGACCCATAATCTCATCCTTATTAACATTTTATTGATACATACAAAATTGTTATTTTATGTATCATACTATATAAATACAAATGTATAAAATTTTATGCACAATAGAGTAAAACATTTATATATGTGTGTTTGTATTTCATGTCAAGAAAACTATGTGTCTATATAGAGATATGTATATAAATATTATACAAGATGAAAATGTACATATACATATACTTGGGACACATTATATTAATAATTGAACTTTTTAAGCTTAGTTATAACTGAATCACTGTCATTTATCTGTACTATTAAATATGAAGTAAATATGATTTTTTAATATCTTATTAATAGAATCCACATGATATACCATAGTTTTTTAAACCATTGTCCATTTTTGGACTTTTGTGTGGTGTTTTATTTACATCTAAGTCATAATTTTTAATATACATATACCTTCAATATAAAATTTTTATCTGGGCTCTATCTCATGCATTTCTTGAATACTTTGATATTTCATGGCTGTATATTCACACTTCATCAGGTTTTCCCTCTCAGTTGTCTCTTGGTACAATGTGAAGTCTGGTCCTTTCACCCAGGGAATCACTTAGAAGGCAAACTTCTTTTTAAAGTGTGTCTGTTTCTAATAATATGAAAGCTGAAGAAAAAAAAAAATAAAAGTCACTGAGTCATGCCTGATTCTTTGTGATTCCATGGACTGTAGCCTGCCAGGCTCCTCTGCCCATGGAATTCTCCTGACAAGAGTACTGGAGTGGGTTGCCATTTCCTCCTCCAGGGCATCTTGCTGACCCAGGGCTTGAACCTGGGACTCTTGCATTGCAGGCAAGTTCTCTACTCTTTGAGCCATCAGGGAAGCCAAAGGGTGATGTAATTTAAAAAGCAACCTCAAATTGTGAAATTATTTGTTCTAGTTGTCTGAAAATACTGTTGGTAGCTTGCTGGTGATTGCATTGAATCTATAGATTGCTTTGGATAGTATACTCATTTTCACTATATTGATTCTTCTGACCCATGAACACAGTATATTTCCTCCATCTATTTGTGTCCTCTTTGATTTCTTTCACCAGTGTTTTATAGTTTTCTATATGTAGGTCTTTTGTTTCTTTAGGTAGATATATTCCTAAGTATTTTATTTTTTTCTTTGCAATGGTGAATGGAATTGTTTCCTTAATTTCTCTTTCTGTTTTCTCATTGTTAGTGTAGAGGAATGCAAGGGATTTCTGTGTGTTAATTTTATATCCTGCAACTCTATTATATTCATTGATTAGCTCTAGTAATTTTCTGATGGAGTCTTTAAGGTTTTCTATGTAAAGGATCACATCATCTGCAAACAGTGAGAGTTTTACTTCTTCTTTTCCAACCTGGATTCCTTTTATTTCTTTTTCTGCTCTGATTGCTTTGGCCAAAACTTCCAAAACTATGTTGAATAGTAGTGGTGACACTGGGCACCCTTGTCTTTCACAATCTGTATGGAAATACAAAAAACCTCGAATAGCCAAAATAATCTTGAGAAAGAAGAGTGGAACTGGAGGAATCATCCTGCCTGACTTCTGTCTCTACTACAAAGCCACAGTCATCAAGACAGTATGGTACTGGCACGAAGACAGAAATATAGATCAATGGAACAAAATAGAAAGCCCAGAGATAAATCCACCCACCTATGGACACCTTATCTTTGACAAAGGAGGCAAAAATATACAATGGATAAAAGACAACCTCTTTAACAAGTGGTGCTGGGAAAACTGGTCAACCACTTGTAAAAGAATGAAACTAGAACACTTTCTAACACCATACACAAAAATAAACTCAAAATGGATTAAAGATCTAAATGTAAGACCAGAAACTATAAAACTCCTAGAGGAGAACATAGGCAAAACACTCTCTGACATAAACCACAGCAGGATCCTCTATGACTCATCTCCCAGAGTACTGGAAATAAAAGCAAAAATAAACAAATGGCACCTAATTAAAATTAAAAGCTTCTGCACAACAAAGGAAATTATAAGCAAGGTGATAAGACAGCCTTCAAAATGGGAGAAAATAATAAATGAAGCAACAGACAAACAAATAATCTCAAAAATATACAAGCAACTCCTGCATCTCAATTCCAGAAAAATAAAAGACCCAATCAAAAAGAGGGCCAAAGAACTAAACAGATATTTCTCCAAAGAAAACATACAGATGGCTAACAAACACTTGAAAAGATGCTCAACATCACTCATTATCAGAGAAATGCAAATCAAAACCACAATGAGGTACCACTTCACGCCAGTCAGGATGGCTGCTATCCAAAAGTCTACAAGCAATAAATGCTGGAGAGGGTGTGGAGAAAAGGGAACCCTCTTACACTGTTGGTGGGAATGCAAACTAGTACAGTCACTATGGAGAACAGTGTGGAGATTCCTTAAAAAACTGGAAATAGAACTGCCATATGACCCAGCAATCCCACTGCTGGGCATACACACTGAGGAAACCAGAATTGAAAGAGACACGTGTACGCCAATGTTCATCGCGGCATGTTTACAATAGCCAGGACATGGAAGCAACCTAGATGTCCATCAGCAGATGAATGGATAAGAAAGCTTTGGTACATATACACAATGGAATATTACTCAGCCATTAAAAAGAATACATTTGAATCAGTTCTAATAAGGTAGATGAAACTGTAGCCCATTATACCGAGTGAAGTAAGCCAGAAAGATAAACACCAATACAGTATACTAATGCATATATATGGAATTTAGAAAGATGGTAATGATAACCCTGTATGAGAGACAGCAAAAGAGACACAGATGTATTGAACAGTCTTTTGGACTCTGTGGGAGAGGTGGGTTGATATGGGAGAATGGCATTGAAACATGTAAATTATCATATGTGAAATGAATCACCAGTCCAGGTTTGATGCATGAGATAGGGTGCTTGCAGCTGGTGCACTGGGATGACCCAGAGGGATGGGATGGGGAAGGAGGCAGGAGGGGGGTTCAGGATGGGGAATACATGTACACCCATGGAGGATTCACGTCAATGTATGGCAAAATCAATACAATATTGTAAACTAAAATAAATATATAAATAAATTAAAAAAACAAAACAAAAAACCTCAAGAAGGATGGTGGTTTGTGAGTATAGATAGTTTGGCTGAAATATTACACTCTGTAGTGGGATTTTATATAAGTCTTGTCTGAGGATGGGAAAGTGAGGTGATGTCCTAAGATTCTCCCAGAGATATAGTGAGAATGATAGATCTTAATATAAAATACTAAGAAGAGATAATGCCTTTAGTGACCTTCTAGCACATTGCCACATTGTAAACTAAGTCTTCCAACTTATAAAATAAATCTCCAGTGGAGATCTCTTCATGTGGCTGTTCATTTCTCTTTACATGGTCATTCAAGATCTGTCATGGCTTCCCAACCTATGTCACACCTTGCCCAAGCTGGGAAATTATCTCTTCCATCAGAAGAGACTTTTAACCTCCCAATCTCCCCCCAACCTGACCTTTTTAAAAATAAAGTCTCATCAAGATACACACATACTAAAATATCGTACTGAGATACATACATACCAAACTATTATCCTTTTAAAATAGGTTTTACTGAGAAACACACATACCGCAGTATCACCCTGTTAAAATATGTACTGCAGCGATTTTCAGTACATTTATACAGTTTTACAACTATCATCACTATCTAATTTTAGAACACTTTATCACCTCAAAAAGGAACCTAGTAACTCCCTATTTCCTCTTCCCTTTGGCTCCTGGCAACCACTAATCTGCTCTGTGTTTGATAGATTTCCTTATTCCTTATTTATATAAACAGAGTCATATAACATGACTATTATTTCTGCCTCTATCACTTAGCATGTTTTGAAGATTCATATTGTTGTAGCATGTATCAGTACTTCATTTCTTTTCTAGGCAAAATAATATTTCATTGTATGGATATACCACCTTTTGTTTATTCATTCATCATTCAGTGATTCTACTTTTCTGGCTTTTTGTATAATGCTGTTATGACTATTCATATATTATACATTTTTGGTTGACATTTACTTTTAATTGTTTTGGGAATATAGCTAGGACTGAAATGCTGAGTTATGTAATAATTCTATATTTAACACAGTGAGGATCTGCCCAACTGGTTTATTTCTTTCCTCATTAAATTGTTTGGACACTCTTGTCAAAAATAGTTGACTATAAATGTGAAGGTTTATTTTTTAGACTCTCAATTCTATTATATTAACCTGTATATCTATCCTTTTACCAGTATCACACTGTATTTATTACTATAATTCTGCAGTAAGTTTTCAAATTTAAAAGTATAAGTCCTTCAACATTGTTCTTTTTGAAGATATTTCTTTTGACTATTCTGGTATTCTGACATTTCCACAAGAATTTTAGGATCAATCAGTTTTATCAATTTCTGCAAAAAGTCAGCTGGGATCTTGATACTGCTTGTACTGAATCTGTAGGTCAATTTGAGGAGTATTGTCTTCCAATTTATAAGCATGATTATCTCTCCATTTATTTAGGTCTTCTTTAATTTCTTTCAACAATAGTTTGCATTTTTCAGTGTCTGAGTCTTACAATTTCATTGGCTGAATTTATTTATAAATACTTCATTCTTTTTGTTACTGTGCAAGTGGAATTATCTTATTAGTTTTGTTTATGGCTTGTTCATTGCTAGTATATAAAAATACAGCTGAGTTTTGTATACTGACTTAGTATCCTGCAACCTTGCTGAACTCATTTATTAGTTCTAATAGCATTTTTAGTGGACTCCTTAGGGTTTTCTATACTCAAGACTATATCTTATGTAAACAGAGGTAGTTTTACTTGTGGCTTTTGATTATGTGTGACTTTTATTTCTTTTTCTTGCCCAAGTCCTATGGTCTGAACCCCCAGTATAATGTTGTATAAAGAGCAGACATCCTTATCTTGTTTCTGTCCTTTCAGGGAAAATATTGTCTTTCACTATTAAATATGATTTAGTTGTGGGTCCCTTGCTTTTTTGTATGGTTCACTTTTATCTGGAATGCCTTTTTTAAATCTCCATATCTCTATTTTTCAAAATAATATCCATCAATCAAGGTCAAATGCCTAGGCAGATATCATTTCCCCCTTCCTGGAATTTATGTTTGCTCATATATCTAACAAAACACTTATCAAATTCCATCTTTTACTATAACTATTTATGTGTTTGTTATGGGAAACTATCTCTTGTTGTAAGCAGCAACTTTTTGCATATAGCCCAGGTTGTATAGATTCTTATTCTTGAAAATAGTAAAATTATATAGTAGAGACTTAAGTAAAACTGGAATTAGGTTAAATGTTTTTAAAAGTTGCCTCTGACTCCTTTCTTCTAAAAAAAATTTATCACCATTAAACCTTTCTAAAGCAATGTGTACAAATTAAAAATTCTTAACTCCTTGAAGAGCTTCCTAGGGCTCAGAAATCTTTCAGTGTAGAAACAGTATCAATAACAAAACTATAGACAGAAGAGTTCTTAGAATCTGGAGAGAGGGTAGAACGATTGTTAACCTGTTAAAAAATCATTTAGGACTATTGCCATGTTTCTGCTAACTAAGGAAAACTTAAGGAATTCTTAAAGAAAATTCAAGAGATGGGAATACCAGACCACCTTACCTGCCTCCTGAGTAACCTGTGTCAAAAAGCAAAAAGCAGGTCAAAAGCAACACTTAGAACCTGACCTGGAAAAACAGACTGGTTCAAATTGGGAAAGGATCATGTCAATGCTGTATATTGTCACCCTTCTGATTTAACTTATATGCAGAGTACATCATGCAAAATGCTGGGCTGGAATGAAGTGCAAGCTAGAATTAAGATTGCCAGGAGAAATATCAATAACCTCAGATATACACCCTTATGGCAGAAAGTGAAGAGGAACTAAAGAGCCTCTTGATGAAAGTGAAAGAGGAAAGTGAAAAAGCTAGCTTAAAACTCAAGATTCAGAAAATGAAGACAGTGGCATCCGGTCCCATCATTTCCATGGCAAATAGATAGAGAAACAATGGAAAGTGACAGACTTTATTTTGGGGGGCTCCAAAATCACTGCAGATGGTGACTGCAGTCATGAAATTAAAAGACGCTTGCTCCTTGGGAGAAAAGCTATGACCAACCTAGACAGCATATTAAAAAGCAGAGACATTACTTTGCAAACAAAGGTCCATCGAGTCAAAGCTATGGTTTTTCCAGTAGTCATATGGTTGTGAGAGTTGGACCATAAAGAAGGCTGAGTGCCAACGAACTGATGCTTTTGAACTGTGGTGCTGGAGAAGACTCTTGAAAGTCCCTTGGACTGTAAGGAGATCAAATCAGTCAATCCTAAAGGAAATCAGTCCTGAATATTCACTGGAAGGACTGATGTTGAAGCTGAAACTCCAACACTTTGGCCACCTGATGTGGAGAGTTGATTTATTAGAAAAGACCCTGATGTTAGGGAAGATTGCTAGCAAGAGGGAAAGGGGATGACAGAGGGTGAGATGGTTGGATGGAATCACGGACTCAATGGACATGAGTTTGAGCAAGCTCTGAGAGATGGTGAAGTTCAGGGAAGCCTGATATGCTGCAGTCCATGGGGTTGCAAAGAGTCAGACATGACTGAGCAAATGAGCAACAACAACAAAGGACACACTATTTTTTTCCTTGCTGAAGCTGATCAGTGCTGGAAAGGAAAGATCAGTGTTGTGAGGAGAGAGCTCACATTTCTGAGACTGACCAGATGACTGGGGTCAGAGTTAACATATAGTACCAAGTAGTCCATAGGTTCACAAGGAGTCAGGCACAACTGGGCAACTGAACAACAACAGAGTAGAGATTAACGTAGTAATTCTAGAATAGAGTTTTTTTGTGGTATGTTACCTGCACCAGCTGCATTCTCTTTTTCCTCAATGTTGTTTTCATTTAGCTGTAAGGATAGCAATCTTATTAAACAAATCTCTTTATAAACTGTTTGCTTATTTTTGTCTTCAGTCCTTAGTACAAAGAGCTTTAAATAGGTGGTTAGTAGGTGCTTATATCTTTTGAGTGAATGGGTAAAGCAAATTTATAATGAGATATCTGTGATCTATGGAAGCTTAATGTATTGAGTTTCTGGTGTTTTCCTAAAGTAAATAGACCCAGGGATAGAACTCAGGTCTCCTCCATTGCAAGATGGTAAAGACGGCAGATTCTTTACCATCTGGGAAGATGGGAAGCCAGGAAGTCCCCAAATAAATAGACTGCCAATTATTTCTTCAGCAAAAGTGGGTGTGTTTTAGATCAACAAAGATTGGCCATTTGGGATCTGCAACCATGGTGAGCCATGTGCAAGTGCCTGTATGGTAAGGAGAGGAGAACTTTTTCAAAGAGGAGAAAAGGAAGCTGACAGGGCCATGGTAAACAAAGAATACTGGCTTTTCACTAGCTGAGTTGTGACAGTTTCTCATTGGCTTTTTCTTGCCAGGCAAGAAAAAGTTTTTCTTCTTTCCATTTGGCTTTACTGTCATGTAGGGCATCAGACCTCCCCATTCTGGCCTCCCAAATCTACTTTAACTGAAGTTTCTTACATTTCCACCTTTTGATAAGCTCTTTCTCTGATAGCATCACTGATCAAGAGTCAGATTTTCATGTTTCAGTGGCACTTTGTCCCTCAGTGCCAGGAAGGACCTTTCATAAGTGTAGTATTCCATATCAGAGGCAAACTACACAGATTGGAAAACTGTTGATGTCACATTTGAGTAACAAGGTAGGAGGGAGAACTCTCAGGCACTTCTTATTTAAAGTCCATATGTTATCAAGATGATAGACATTGCAGATCATCTGAAGCATTATGTCATCATCAAAAGTTTAGCAACAGACATCAAACAGGTCTGGATATCTTGGAAAAGCTGTCTCATTAGTTGTTGTCTACTTCAATTTTGTGAAATATATTTGCTTTCAGATCAATAGATGTGTGCAGGGCCAATTGAGGCTTGGTGCTCTCATTAGATGTGTCATGTGAATCCAAGACTCTATTCTAGAGTTTGATGGCACAGTGAGTGAAGTTTAGAACACCCCAGAATCTTAATAGTAGCCAGAGTGGTGGGTAAAAGTATTTTATCCAATAATTCCTGAACATAAGAGCCATTTTAAGTTTTCTGTTGAAAGTGAGGAAGCCATGTTGCCTCCACAACATTCCAAAATCATGAGATACTCAGAGAGCATATCTACTTTCAGTATAAATATTGGCAGTTTTGCCCTTGGCTCAAGTGCGAGCCTGTGTAAGAGCAGAGAATTCAACTTTTTGGGTCAAAGTAGCCATAGATAGAGGTGCTTCCTCAACAGAATCAAAAGGTGTTCCAATAGCATACCCAGCACAATATTTGTCATTGTCCTCCTTTAAGTAAGAACCACTGGTGAACCATGAGAAATCAGCATTACCCAGAGGAATTTCCTGAAGATCATTGTTAGGAGTTAGGAAGTGGTCCATCAACATTATGGGCTTCCTCAGTCCATAGGGTTGAAAAGAGTCAGACATGACTGAGCATGTATGCACATATTGAGGGAATTTGTCAGTGACTGAGGGGAGAAGAGTAGCAGGGTTAAGGTTATTACAATGTATATGAGTTATGTGAGGAGCAGTTAATGAAAGGACTTCTTAGGAGGTGAGGCTGTTAACTGAGATACATTGAACATGATGAAAATTTTGGAGGGCTTCTACTGCATGAAGTACACAAATGGTTGAAGTGGATCCTACAGCAAATTTCCTCTGATGGTCTTAACCAAAAGGACAGTGGTACCAATGGCTCTAAAGCAAGGGGAGGTATCCCTATGCCACAGGATGCAGTGACTGGCCATAATACTGGTCAGTGGTGGTACCCATGTTTTTGGGTGAGTATTCCAAGAGCATTTTCTTCCTTTTCATGTACAAAATGGGAAGGAAAAAAAAAAGAATCTGCTAATTGGGATGCCCAAGGTCAGGTTCATCAAACTGTTTCTTAAGGCCTTAAAGGTTATGTAGTGATGGCTATGATCCTTACAATAAAATTGAGTCAAGATTGCTGTTCTTTATGAAAACATGTGGAATTCTGGCTGTGAGAAATTCGGAATTCAATTTTGGCAATAAACAACAAACCAAAGAAAGCCTCACAGTGGCACTTAATTTTGGGTTTGGAGAAACATAGGGTACCATGAAGCCTATCTGAATCTAGGTGTGGTCCTTGTTCTTATATCAGATGTCCTAAATATTGAATGTGGATTTGGGCAAGCCACAATTTTTCTTGGTGACCTTATGTCCCTTTAAGGCTAAAAGCTTTAGCAAGTGGATGCTGTCTTCCTGAGGGCTTGAGAAGGAAAGCAAAGAAGCAAATCATCCATATACTGCAACAAAGTAGAACCTCTAGGGAACCTTATATCATCCAGATCAGCCTTCAGGATTTCTGAGAAATAAGAAGGACTCTCAGTAAAATCCCAAGGTATTATTGTCCAGCTGAATTGGTTTTTTTTTCCTAAGTAAAGGTGAAAAGTTATTGTCTTGCTTCATCATCTAGAATACTAAAGGATGTACTGCATAAATCAATTGCAGTAAAGAATTTGCTTCTAGTGGGAATAAATATTTGCAAAGTATGAGAGTTGGAAACAACAACAGTGTCAGGTGATAACAATGTTGTTTATTGTGTCAAGGTTGGGCAAATATCCACTCTTGGCCTGTAGGTTTTTGCACAGGTAAAACCAAAGTGTTGTAGGGGCTAGTATAAGGGATAGTGAGGCCTTGTGCCTTGTAACATCTTATTGTGAGTTTGGTGTCCTGAAGGTCTTCTTTATTCATAGAGCATTGATTAATTCTGGTGAGATGTTTTGAGGGATCTATTTGAATCTTGATAGGAGGTATGCTATGAATTTTGCCAATGTCAGTTGAAGATTTTGCACATAAGGAGGGTTGTAGCTGATTAAATAGGGATAAATGATCAGTGCTTCCAGAATCATTTCTAGTATCATCAGAAATGAAGCAAATAAGATTTCAAAAGCTCATCTAATTCACCTGCTTGGCTGCTTTGATGACTATTCTCAAATTCTAGAATAATTCTCCCTTTGGGGAGAAAAATATTCCAGCATGGTACTTCTCTAAGAAGTCTCAGCCTAATAAATGGATGAGGGCTATGGAACTAAAAAGAAAAGGGTGTGGATCTTTCAGAGGGTCTAAACAAAAATGAATAGGTAAGAGACAGGAATCTTTTCAGGCTTGTTGGAGAACCCCGCTAGCTGAATGTGGTACTCCAAGGCAGGGACTGCCTAATAGTAGTGGGGTTGAGCACCAAGAGTGTGGCGCCAGTGTCAGACCTGAAAGAGATTCATCCCCAACCTGGAGAAATGTTTCTCAAGCTGGTGAAGAGAAAGCAATGGGAAGAGCCCCTGTAGTTCCTTGGAGCCCTGTCACCTAAGAATTGGGAGGACGTTGGAAAGGCTGGTTAGAAGGACTGTAGGTGTCTGAAATGCTTAAATTTGTAATACTCTTTTCAGATGTCCTGGCTCTTTTCATTAGCAACAGAAACTAAGAAGCTTTTGGTTTCATTTGCAAGCCTTTAGTGGCTGGAGTTAAAGATTAAGAATTTTAGTAATCTCTTAAGTGACTCTAGTGCAAGAGAGCTGGTTTGCCAGATTAACTACATCTGGGGTAAAGATAGCTTCCAATTCCACTATGGTCCTTTTTACTTGAAGGGAGAGGTTCCAGTTCAGCCCACTATTAACACAGGGTTAAAAACTACTTGGGTGGGATGAACATATGGGAGAAGACCAGAATTTTTTTTTTTCTTATAATATGAAGTAGGTGTAATAGCTATGAACAAGTTTATCAGATTTTTGTGTGTAAGCCTGAATTTTGTTCCAATCAATAGGTTTCAGGAAAGTCATAGGAATTGCCTAATGAAGTTGCCTGGTGATGCCCTAGGCTATGTGATAAGTTAGTGGGCTCATCTCCTGGTCGTAATCCTACAGACCTGTCAAGATTTTCCCAATTAGTAGTGTTCCTCTGTGCTGGGTCTGGCCTTAACCAACTAGCTGATATAAGTCAGAGAAACAGTTTGGAGACCTGTCAAGATCCTTGATTACTTTCAGAAAATCTTTGAGTATGGCTGCCAGTTCAGTTTTTGACATCATTGTTCAGTCACTCAATCATGTCAGATTCTTTGCAACACCATGGACTGCAGCATTCCAGGCTTCACTGTCCTTCACTGTCTCCTAGAGTTTGCTCAAACTCATGTCCATTGAGTCGGTGATACCATCCAACCACCTCATCCTCTGTTGTCGCCTTCTCCTCCTGCCCTCAATCTTTCTCAGCATCAAGGTCTTTTCAAATGAGTCAGCTCTTCGCATCAGATGGCCAAATTACTGGAGCTTCATCTTCAGCATCAGTCTTTTCAATGAATATTCAGGGTTGATTTCCTTTAGGATTGACTGGTTTGACCTCCTTGCAGTCCAAGAGACTCTCAAGATTTTTTTCTAGCACCACAATTTGAAAGCATCAATTCTTTGCTGCTCAGCCTTCTATGTGGTCCAACACTCACATCCGTATGTGACTACTGGGAAAAACATAGCTTTGATTATATGGACCTCTGTTGGCAACGTAATGTCTCTGCTTTTTAATACACTGTCTAGGTTTTTCATAGCTTTTCTTCCAAGGAGCAAGTGTCGTTTAATTTCATGGCTGCAGTCACTGTCCACAGTGACTTTGGAGCCCAAGAAAATAAAACTTGTCACTGTTTCCATTGTTTCCCCATCTATTTGCCATGAAGTAATGGGACCAGATGCTGTGATCTTAGTTTTTTGAATGTTGAGTTTTAAGCCAGCTTTTTCACTCTCCTCTTTCACTTTCATCAAGAGTTTCTTCTTTGCTTTCTGCCATAAGGGTGGTGTCATCTGCATATCTGAGGTTATTGACATTTCTCCTGGCAATCTTGATTCCAGCTTGTGCTTCACCCAGTCCAGCATTTCGCTTGATGTACTCTGCATGTAAGTTAAATAAGCAGGTTGATGATATACAGCCTTGACACACTCCTTTCCCAATTTGGAACCAGTCCATTTTTCCATATCTGGTTCTAACTGTTTCTTGTTGACCTGCATATAGATTTTTCAGGAGGCAGGTAATATGGTGTGGTATTCCCATCTCTTGAAGAATTTTCCAGTTTGTTGTGATCCCCACAGTCAAAGGCTTTAGAATAGTCAATGAAGCAGAAGTATATGTTTTTCTGGAATTCTCTTAGTTTTTCTGTGATCCAATGGATTTGGCAATTTGATCTCTGGTTCCTCTGCCTTTTCTAAATCCAGCTTGCACATCTAGAAGTTCTCGGTTCACACACTTTTGAAGCCTAGCTCAGAGGATTTTGAGAATTACCTTGCTAACATGTGAAATGAGTGCAATTATGTGGTAGTTTGAACTTTCTTTGCCATTACCCTTCTTTGGGATATAAATGAAAACTGACCTTTTCCAGTCCTGTGGCCACAATTTTTCCAAATTTGCTGGCATACTGATTTCAGCTTTAGTCCAGGGAATATAAGAAATTAAAAGTTTAGCCTCTGAATCCTCATAAGCCTATTTTTAAAGGGCCACATTATAATAGGTTCAGGGGAAAAAACATGTGGAAAGTTTTAGAGAAAAAGGAAAGTTTGATGAGAGAATTAGTATGAGGAAACTGAGGGTATAAAGAAGGCATGGGTGGTGTAGAAATGAAGAAAAGATGGCACAAGAGGTGAGCCTAAGACAAAGAAGCTGAGGAGGAAGAGCATGAGGCTTCAGAAGTCTTATCTTCCTTTAAATGTTTGTTTGCCTTCAGTTCAGTTCAGTCACTTAGTCATGTCCGACTCTTTGCGACCCCATGAATTGCAGCATGCCAAGTCTCCCTGTCCATCACCAACTCCCAGAGTTTACTGAAACTCATGTCCATCGAGTCAGTGATGTCATCCAGCCATCTCATCCTCTGTCGGCCCCTTTTCCTCCTGCCCCCGATCCCTCCCAGCATCAGGGTCTTTTCCAATGAGTCAACTCTTCACATCAGGTGGCCAAAGTATTGGAGTTTCAGCTTCAGCATGAGTCCTTCCAATGAACACCCAGGACTGATCTCCTTTAGGATGGACTGGTTGGATCTCCTTGCAGTCCAAGAGACTCTGAAGAGTCTTCTCCAACACCATAGTTGTTTGCCTTAGTTAATATTAAAATCTTATTTTGCAGAGTGGCAATTTTAGGCTCCTTATAACTTTGGGAACTCTCAAAATATCAATCAAAATAGTCATTCTATTCAGTTGTGGAAAGTTTAGAGGTATAGTTGTCCAGTTTCATTTCAAGAAGAGTAAGTTGGGGGATTTCAAAAGATTCCCACAATAATCATTTATATTCTTAATCACCTTTGGTTAGGTTGGTCCATTTAGCTAGAAACACATGTGAGGAAGGATCATGATCTTTTAAATATAAATCAACTGAAGCCCTTATGAACAGGGAGTGTTAACTGTGTATGTTATTCGCTCAGTCATGTCCAACTGTTTGCGACCCCATGAACTGTAACCCACCAGGCTCCTCTATCCATGGGATTCTCTAGGCAAGAACATTGGAGTGGGTTGCCATTTCCTTCTCCAGGGGATCTTCCTGACCCAGGGATCAAACCTGGCTATCATGCATTGCCAGCGGATGTTCTACCATCTGAGCTACTGGGGAAGCCCATTTAGATAACTAGTATCCCATTTCTCAGGCTTTTCTCTAGAAGGGAATAATTTTTTCCAACTTCAAGCTTTTTATTTTATATTGGGGTATAGGCGATTAACAATGTTGTGGAGTTTCAGGTGAACAGCAAAGGGACTCAGGCATATGTATACATGTATCCGTTCTCCCTCAAACTCCCCTCCCATTCAAGCTGGTACATAACCTTGAGTAGAGTTCCCTGTGCTGTACAGTAGGTTCTTGTTGGTTATCCATTTTAAATGTGTCTTTGTAATCTTCCCAAATTCCCTAACTATCCTTTCCCCCAGCAATCATAAGTCCATTTTCTACATCTGTGACTCTTTCAGTTTTGTAAGTAAGTTCATTTGTATCACTTATTTTTAGATTTCACACATACGGATGCCATAAAATATTTCTCCTTCTCTGTCTGACTTGCTAAGAAGGGGATAATTTTTAAACAGCCTAAATAGCTCAAACAACCTGCAGGTCTCAGTTCAGTTCAGTCACTCAGTCGTGTCCGACTTTTTGTGACCCCATGGACTGCAGCACACCAGGCCTCCCTGACCATCACCAACTCCAGGAATTTAACCCAAACTCATGTCCATTAAGTCAGTGATGCCATCCAACCATCTCATCCTCTGTCGTCCCTTTCTCCTCCCGCATTGGGGTCTTTTCAAATGAGTCAGCTCTTCGCATCATGTGGCCAAAGTATTGGAGTTTCAGATTCAACATCAATCCTTCCAATGAATATTAAGGACTGATTTCCTTAGGATAGACTGGTTGGAACTCCTTGCAGTCCAAGGGCCTCTGGAGAATCTTCTCCCACACCATAGTTCAAAGTATCAATTCTTTGATGCTCAGCTTTCTTTATAGTCCAACTCTCACATCCACACATGACTACTGTGAAAACCATAGCCTTGACTAGATGGACCTTTGTTGGCAAAGTAATGTCTCTGCTTTTTAATATGCTGTCTAGGTCGGTCATAACTTTTCTCCCAAGGAGTAAGCATCTTTTAATTTCATGCCTGCAATCACCATCTGCAGTGATTTTGGAGCCCCAAAACACAAAGTCTGCCACTGTTTCCACTGTTTCTCCATCTATTTTCCATGATGTGATGGGACCGTCTGGATGCCATGATCTTTGTTTTCTAAACGTTGAGCTTTAAGCCAGTTTTTTCACTCTCCTCTTTCACTTTCATCAAGAGGCTCTTTAGTTCTTCACTTTCTGCCCTAAGGGTGGTGCCATCTGCATATCTGAGGTTATTGATATTTCTCCCAGCAATCTTGATTCCAGCTTGTGCTTCATTCAGCCATATCACTCATGATATGTACTCTGTATATAAGTTAAATAAGCAGGGTGACAATATACAGCCTTGACGTACTCCCTTCCCTATTTGGGACCAGTCTGTTGTTCCATGTCCAGTTCTAACTGTTGCTTCCTGACCTGCATACAGATTTCTCAGGAGGCAAGTCAGGTGGTCTGGTATTCCCATCTCTTTCAGAATTTTCCAGTTTATTGTGATCCACACAGTCAAAGGCTATGGTATAGTCAATAAAGCAGAAATAGATGTTTTTCTGGAACTCCCTTGCTTTTTTGATGATCTAATGGATGTTGACAATTTGATCTCTGGTTCCTCTGCCTTTTCTAAAACCACCTTGAACATCTGGAAGTTCATGATTCATGTAACCTGCAGATCTAATACCAGTCATTTCTAAGGGTCTGGTTGCAAAGGAGCCAGATCAAAGGCTTTTCAGTACAGCTTCAAGTGTACAGTAACTCTGAAGGAATCAAGCCAAAGGTTTAAAGCACAGTTCCATGAGAAAGACCCAGTCCTGAAGGAGTCAGGCTGAAAGTTTAATACTCTAGTGCCAAATGGCCAACCCCTTTTTCAAAAGGAATGGAGTGAATCCTAGAAAGAAATGACTTTGTTTTTAAAATGTGTCAAATGAATACTCACATATGTAACAAAGCCTTAAACAGAAAAGACAAAGCCTTAAAACAGATCCTAAAGAAAATCTCAGGAGGCTTATAATGCAAAGAGAGAAGCTAGAATCTAGGAGAAAGACTTATTCTCAAATTCTGATCAGTGGGAATCAGTGAGCAGCAATGGACTCAGTATGGCTACTGCACCTGTTTGCTCACCATCTTCAGAGTCAGTAGGAGTCCTTCTCTGGATCCCGGGATGAGCTATCAAAATGTTGACTTGAAACAAATAGACTTTCAGTTCTCTCTTCAGCAAAAGTGAGTTTATTTACAAGTAACAAAGTACTGCATTTTTGGGGTCTGCAACCATGGCAAGCCACATGCAAGACCCCATACAGCAAAGAGAGGGAAATTCTTTCAAAAAGGGGGAAAAGGAACTTGGGAAGATCATTGCAAACAAATAGTTAATTAAATAATTGAGAGTTTGAAATATGGAGACTTTTTCTTTGGCTGAGTTGTGACAGCCTTTCAATTGGGTGAGCTCTTGACAGGCAATAAGAGGAAGTCTTTCTTCTTGTTGGGCTCTGCTATCATTGTAGGGCATGAGAGTGTCCCCCTTATGGCCTCTGAACTCTGTTTTAATAGAGGTTTTTTCTACTTTTTAAGCCAGGTATTTGTATTTTAAAGGATAATTAACTTGAATTAATCTCTAAATTATGAATGTACAATCCAATTTTTTAAATGTACAAAAGATTTGAGAAACACTTCACCAAAGATATACTGTGATAAATAAGCATATGAGAAGATCTCAACATTAGTCATTAGAGAATTGTATAATACCATGATGAGATATTAATTGCTAAAGCAACGCACCCTGACAATATTAAGTGCTGACAAGGATGGAATAACGGGAACTCTCCCATGCTGTTGGCAGAAGTGCAGAATGTTAGAGTCACTTTGGAAAATAGGCAGTTTCACATAAAGTCAAATGTAAACTTAGAATATGAACAAGCTACTCTGTTCCTCAGGACTTGCAGGAAATAAAAATCTATGTTCACAAAAACTGTATATACAAATATTTATAGCAGCTATTTGTAGTTATCAAAAACTGGAAGCAATTCAAATATCCCTCAATTGGTAATTGGATTGACAATCCATGGACCATCCAGGCAATGGAATATTACTCATCAATAAAAAAGAATGGACTACTGATATTCAAAAAATGTGGGTAAGTTTATTTTTTATTACATTAGTTTCAGGTGTACAACATTATAATTTGACATTCATACACTACCAAGTGATCACCACCACAAGTCTAGTTACCATCCATAGCCATGCAGTTGGCCCCCTTCACCCATTTTGCCCTTCTCCTCCCAAAATATGAATGGATTATGCTGAATGAAACAAGCCAGACTGAGAGATACATGTTGTATGGTTGTATTTTATATAACATTATGGAGAAAACCAAAGTAATAGGGATAGAGAATGGTCAGCGGTTGGCAAGAGTTAGGAGCAGGTGACAACAAAGGAATAGCTGAGGGGATTTATTTGAGTGGGGTGGAAATGCTCTGTATCTCAATTGTGGTAGTGCTTAAATGACTGCAAGCATTTGCTAAACTCATAAAACAGTACACCACAGAGGGTGTACTTTACTGTATGCAAATTGAAAATATTTAAAAAATAATGCTTTTAGAGGAAGATGGTGTATGAGGCCTGAAGCTTCATGGATTATAGAACAGATGAGTTGGTTTGGGTCTGGCTCTATGACCAAGTAGTTGCTGTGAATTATATGTTACCGGCAGTGAAAGCTAGTGAATAGTGACTTAAATTTTAGGACATCAAAAAGATCTTAGGAATGTCAGGAAGAAAAGTGGCCAATGAAATAAATAATCTTTCAGAATAGAATTGAGGTCATGAATAGCTATTTCAATTGTGAATTGTTTAAGAAGAAAGGGGCCAACACTAGATTGCTTCTTGTGCAGAAGATATGAAAGAAAAAAAAATACATAACAGAATGAAAATGTTCCTCCCTGTATGATTATCAGCAGCAGCATTATGGATTCCAAAGGGAATACACTCAGTGGTTCTCACTGAAAATCCAACATGAACCTCTTTGTAGAATGCTTGTTCTGTGAAGGAAACTTTCCAGGAATTTCTTTAACTAAGCTTCCAAGAATCAGAAACCTAGATGAATGTCAGCTCTGTCATTTATAAGGCTAGATCCCTTGTAAAAACCACTATGCTTCTCTAGTCTTCAATTTTTCCATCTATAAAGCAGGGTTAACAGTAGCATGTATCTTTCAGTATTGAGAAAATTAATTGAGATAATGTGTGTGTAGCACTGGGCACAATACCTCACAGATAAGAGGCACTGAAAAACTTGCGGTGAGAGTTATACTACTGCCTAGTTTCCAGAGCTTGCATATGTTTATTTTTGCCACGCTCTTACTTGTATTTAATTTTTTTCTTGTCACCATCTCAGCAGCAGGAGATTATCAAGTTTAAGCAGCATCATCTTGCTGCCTAGAGTAGACAGAGAGAATCAATTTGAAGAGAGACATATTATTCCCAGAAACACAGACTTTTTTATACTCAATACAAAGAACTTTCAAAAGTAAGAGCTGTGACTTCCTCCCTCCAGAACTGGTTAAACCTGTTGGGATATTTGGTAGATGAATTCTGTGCCACGCACTCCTGTATACTCTGCGCCAGACCGGGAGGCAGCAGCTGCTCTCCATGCTCTCCTTCCAACACAGAAAACCAATCTCACAGCACCAGGGGAGACTGTAAAAAAGGGGAAAAAAAATGCAAATGTCCAACATTGATTAGTTTTGCCAGCTGCTTTTCTTTAGAATCAACGGATGGGCCACTTTAACTTTAAGTCCATTGGACACACTTAGGGGTTCTTTTTGTTATTGTTTGTTTCCTTTGTTTTTTAAAGAAATTGTGTATTAAAGAATAAATAATCCTTTGCAGGACACACCTGTCAAAGAAGTTGACAAATGGAAGGAGGGCTTAAATAAACAGAAGAAAGAGATAATAGACCTCTATTGAACTGTTTCTGAAAATATCTTTGACCCAGGGGAGGATCTGGTTCTTTCAAACATGGGATTGAAGAGTCAGATGCTTTCAGAGGTTAGGCTATTTATGTAAATGAATGAGGAAGCAGGACGGGTCTGGGTGTAAGGCAATAGGGAGTGGTGGTGGGTTTGGGGGTATTTTTTTGTTTTCCTACTCTTCTGAGACCTTTGAATACAAAATCATTTCACTTCTTTTTTTTCCTTAACTCTACTATAGGGTGGGGTGAAATTAGGGAATGTGTGATGATAAATGACAGTCTTGATTCCCATATTGGTCATGCAGTGGACTGAGAAAGTCTGTGCCACATCTGAATTGAACAGCTTTACTTAGAACCAACTGAGTACTGTTGGGCAAGAATGTGAACCCAGCATTGCTAACTACTTACTTAAGAGACATCCCACATCTTGATTTTGATGTGATTTAGAGAAATCACATCAAAATCCTTACAATTTTAATGCTGACAATTTGTCCCATTTTGAAACATATGGCATGAATTAAGTACATGTCTCTGTGTCAGTTTTAGCTGGTGGCTATCAGTCTGGACCTCTGCTTTGGACCTCAGTTTGAATATAATACTGTTTCTTGATAAATGGAGATCCATGATAGAAATAAGGTGAATTATGTTAGGAATAATTTGTATTTACCTTTAAAATATTATAATTTAAAATTATATTGTGAGATATGAAGTCATTAATTAGAGCGTTATTCAAAAAGCGGAAGATGGGAGATAAACTGAATATCCATTGATAGAGGATGGTTCCATGATTTATATTACATCCAAACAATACCATGTAGCTATTTAAAATGAGGCAGTTCTATAGCACTAATATAGAACCCATGATGTGATATATATATAATTAAGTGAAAAAAGCAAAGTGCAGAAAATTGTGTATAGCATGCCACTCTTGCAAAGTGTGATCTATTTATCACCTCTCTATGTAACACCTACCTATATTTACATATCTCTATCTCTGGGAAGGAAAGAGACCCTGAGGGACAAGAAGATAGGGATATAGGTAGACTTACTTTTCCTTTTTGGAACATTGGAATTTTTCTTTATCATATATATATATATGAAAAAATAAGACATAATGTCTTCCAAAAAGGTAGTAGCAAAGTAAGAATGGATTGTTATAATAATAGAGATGATGTTCATGTTTTTCAAGAAAAGTCATGGCTAACAAATAAACTTATTTGCAGAGCAGAAGGAAGTTTATAGATGTAGAAAGCAAATTATGATTAGCAAAGCGGGTAACGGGGGAGAATGCAGTGGAGATAAATTAGGGATTTGGGATTAAGATACACAACACTGTATAAAAATAGGTAAACAACAAGGACCTACTATATGGCACGGGGAACTATACTTATTATCTTATACTTATTACCTGTCATGGCAAAGAGTCTGAATAAGAATGTGTATGTAAGGGTCAGCCACTGTTTCCACTGTTTCCCCATCTATTTCCCATGAAGTGATGGGACCAGATGCCATGATCTTAGTTTTCTGAATGTTGAGGTTTAAGCCAACTTTTTCACTCTCTTCTTTCACTTTCATCAAGAGGCTCTTTAGTTCCTCTTCACTTTCTGCAATAAGGGTGGTGTCATCTGCATATCTGAAGTTATTGATATTTCTCCAGGCAATCTTGATTCCAGCTTGTGCTTCATCCAGCCCAGCATTTCTCATGATGTACTCTGTATATAAGTTAAATAAGCAGGGTGAAAATATTCAGCCTTGACGTACTCCTTTTCCTATTTGGAAACAGTCTATTGTCCCATGTACACTTCTAAAAAAGTGGAAGTAGATGTTTTTCTGGAACTCTCTTGCTGTTTCAATGATCCAGCGGATGTTGGCAATTTGATCTCTGGTTCCTCTACCTTTTCTGAAACCAGCTTGAACATCTGGAAGTTCACGGTTCATGTATTGCTGAAGCCTGGCTTGGAGAATTTTGAGGATTACTTTACTAGCGTGTGAGATGACTGCAACTGTGCAGTAGTTTGAGCTTTCTTTGGCATTGCCTGTCTTTGGGATTGGAATGAAAACTGACCTTTTCCAGTCCTGTGGCCACTGCTGAGTCTTCCAAATTTGCTGGCATATTGAATGCAGCACTTTCACAGCATCATCTTTTAGGGTTTGAAATAGCTCCACTGGAATTCCATCACCTCCACTAGCTTTGTTTGTAGTGATGCTTCCTAAGCCCCACTCAACTTCACATTCCAGGATGTCTGGCTCTAGGTGAGCCATCATCACAGCATCGTGATTATCTGGGTCGTGAGGATCTTTTTTATACAGTTCTTCTGTGTATTCTTGCCACCTCTTCTTAATATCTTCTGCTTCTGTTAGGTCCCTACCATTTCTGTCCTTTTTGAGCCCTTCGTTGCATGAAATGTTCCCTTGGTATCTCTAATTTTCTTGAGATCTCTAGTCTTTCCCATTCTATTGTTTTCCTCTATTTCTTTGCATTGATCACTGAGGAAGGCTTTCTTATCTCTCCTTGCTATTCTTTGGGACTCTGCATACCAATGGGAATATCTTTCCTTTTCTCCTTTGCTTTTTGCTACTCTTCTTTTCACAGCTATTTGTAAGGCCTCCTCAGACAGCCATTTTGCATTTTTTGCATTTCTTTTTCTTGAGGATGGTCTTGATCCCTGCCTTGTGTACAAAGTTATGAACCTCTGTCCATAGTTCATCAGGCACTCTATCAGATATAGTCCCTTAAATCTATTTCTCATTTCAAATGTATAATCATAAGGGATTTGATTTAGGTCATACCTGCATGGTCTAGTGGTTTTCCCCACTTTCTTCAATTTAAGTCTGAATTTGGCAATAAGAAGTTGATGATCTGAGCCACAGTCAGCTCCTGGTCTTGTTTTTGCTGACTGTATAGAGCTTCTCCATCTTTGGCTGCAAAGAATATAATCAATATGATTTTGGTGTTGGCCATCTGGTGGGGTCCAGGTGTGGAGTCTTCTCTTGTGCTGTTGGAAGAGGGTGTTTGCTATGACCAGTGCATTCTCTTGGCAAAACTATTAGCCTTTGCCCTGCTTCATTCTGTACTCCAAGGCCAAATTTGCCTGTTACTCCAGGTATCTCTTGACTTCCTACTTTTGCATTCCAGTCCCCTATAATGAAAAGGACATCTTTTTTGGGTGTTAGTTCTAAAAGGTCTTGTACGTATTCATAGAACCGTTCAACTTCAGCTTCTTCAGCATTACTTGTCGGGGCATAGACTTGGATTACTGTGATATTGAATGGTTTGCCTTGAAAATGAACAGAGATCATTCTGTCATTTCGGAGATTGCCTCCAAGTACTACATTTTGGGCTCTCTTGTTGACTATGATGGTCGCTCCATTTCTTCTAAGGGATTCCTGCCCACAGTAGTAGTTATAATGGTCATTTGAGTTAAATTCACCTATTCCTGTCCATTTTAGTTCGCTGATTCCTAGAATGTTGATGTTCACTCTTGCCATCTTCTATTTGACCACTTCCTATTTGCTTTGATTCATGGATCTAACATCCCAGGTTCCTATACAATATTGCTCTTTATAGCATCGGACCTTGCTTCTATCACCAGTCACATCCACAACTGGGTGTTGTTTTTGCTTTGACTCCATCCCTTCGTTCTTTCTGGAATTATTTCTCCACTGATCTCCAGTAGCACATTGGGCACCTACCAACCTGGGGAGTTCACCTTTCAGTATCCGATCTTTTTGCCTTTTCACATTTTTCATGGAGTTCTCAAGGCAAGAATACTGAAGTGGTTTGCCATTCAGATGAGAGTGAATAAGTTGGCTTAAATCTCAACATTCAGAAAACTAAGATCATGGCATCTGGTCCTGTCATTTCATGGCAAATATATGGGGAAACAGTGGCTGACTTTATTTTTTTTGGGGGGGGGGCTCTAAAATCATTGCAGATGGTGATTGCAGCCATGAAATTAAAAGACACTTACTCCTTGGAAGGAAAGTTATGACCAATCTAGACAGCATATTAAAAAGCAGAGACATTACTTTGTCAACAAAGTCCATCTAGTCAAGGCTGTGGTTTTTCCAGTAGTCAGGTATGGATGTCAGAGTTGGACTATAAAGAAAGCTGAGTACCAAAGAATTGATGCTTTTGAACTGTGGTATTGGAGAAGACTGTTGAGGGTCCCTTGGACTTCAAGGAGATCCAACTAGTCCATCCTAAAGGAGATCAGTCCTGGGTGTTCATTGGAAGGACTGATGTTGAAGCTGAAACTCCAATGCTTTGGCCACCTGATGTGAAGAGCTGACTCATTTGAAAAGACCCTGATGCTGGGAAATATTGAGGGCAGGAGGAGAAGGGGACAACAGAGGATGAGACAGTTGGATGGCATCACCGACCCAATGGACATGAGTTTGTGTAAACTCTGGGATTTGGTGAAGGACAGGGAGGTCTGGCACGTTGCGGTTCATGGTGTTGCAATGAGTCAGACATGACTGAGCAACTGAATTGAACCGAACTGATGTAAGGGTCATGGCTGTATGTGCTTCATTCTTCATACCAGTTGCTGCTGAGAGACAATGATATCAGCTTCAGTGGATATTTGCAGACTCTATTATGAAACAGAATGTAGTCAGAAATTATAATTTTTTTTTTTATCAAGATAAACAGAGTCCTACTCACAAGGGCCCAGATGGATACTGTGGCCATTCAGCTGCATGGGACTTGGGGACTTGCCATCTTTTCTTAACTATATTATCTTCTTTGGGATGCACTCTATCTTCAGAAATAGTTTTACCTGCTTTACCTGTTGCTGCCCACTTCCTTGTCTTTGGTTCTGAGTTTGGCTCATTTTGGAGCAAGACTAATGTCAGCTGTCAGCTTAACTAACTAATGTAGTGTTTCCTAGCACACACTTGCATTGACCTGAAGTTGTCTGGTCTCTGCTGTGAATATGCACCTCTTCTGTGGAAAAGAGTGACATAATGATTAGACTTTCTTCTTTTTATTTCTCTCAACCTTTATATTTAGCTGGATAGATATAGATATATAAGAATAAAAACATAGACATACATGTGTCTGAAAGAATAAAACAAAAACTGACAATGGTGATTGGCTCTGGGGAAAAAGCTTGGAAAGTATTCTTTTTATGCCCACTAAGTAGATTGTGGAATTGATCAACTACATTTCCAATACCATGGATGCCATATTTGCAATGAAGAAAGAAGGAGAAATGAACTAGTTTGAGTTATTTAGACTATACTGTCTGAGGAAAATTTTTTAAAAAATAGAATCTCTAATAAATTACAGGAAAGTTAGATAATTTTGTAAGTGACATTGAGACTTCTGGATGACCCTCTAAAGACAGTTATATCCCTACCTCCTTTTACCAAGACAGATTTGTAGCAGACAGACTTTAGAGTGTTTTCAGGATCTCTAGCTCCTGGTATTCACACCTTTGTGTAATCCCTTTGAGAATGGGAAGGATCAGTGACTTTCTTCTAAATATTGGAATGTGACAAAGGTGATAGGTTTATGTGATCACATCTGTGAATACATAATAATGTAGTGCCCATCATGCTAGAGTCTCTCTCTCTGATGAAGCAGGATGCCATGAATCACATAGTATCAGGAAATGAATTTGAACAACAATCTGAAAGAGTTTAGCAGTAGGTCCTTCCCCAGTTGAGCTTCTGATGAGAACAAAGTTCTGGCCAAGACCTTGAGCATAGGCTGTGAAACTCTAAGTAGAGGATCCAGTTATTCAATGCCAAATTCCTGATCCATAGAAACTGCAACATAGTTTGTATTGTCTTAAGCTGGTAAGTCTGTGGTAATTTGTGATGCAGCAATGAAAAGCTAACATAGTTCTATATGCATTAATGAATTAATTGTAAAAAAAAAAAAAAAAAAAAAACTATACGAATCTCTAAAAGAAAATACAGCAGCATGCTTTTTATAATCTTGACATACAAAAGATATTTCTAAAGAAGAAATGAATACTAAAAACCACACCAAAAAGACTGGCAAATTTGACTACATTGAAAGTGTAAAATTGCACTTGAAAAAACCACTATACTATAACTAATTTCCTTAGTTTTTCTGTCTGTAAATAAAGAAACAAAACCAACAACCAAGAGAAAAATGAGCTGAGAATGTTAACAAGTTCAAAGGAAAAAAAAAATGTCTTTACCATTCAACAAAATGCTCAACATTATTCACAAAGAAACAGAAATTTTAAAAAATGAAATTTCACTTTTTACTTAACAGATTTACTAATATATGAATCTTGTTAGTACTGGGGAAATAAGTACTCATATATTATTATTTGGAATATAAATTGGTGCAATCTTTTTGGCAATAGAAATAAAAATATATAGCATAACTGCACTTGCCGGTGTTCTTGTGTGAAGTTATTCAATAGTCATGCCCACACATTTTACAGTGACTCCTGAATAGCAAAGATTAGAAATAAGCAAAATATTCATCGGTAGAAGACCTGTTAAGAACATTCAGGGGTAGCTTACTGTGGAAAAAAGTTTGTTTTTCTGTCTAGAAGTCATGATAAGGAATGATTTAAAGCTGTCCTTGAGGGCAGGGACCATATTTCATTCATCTCTGCTTCCTTTGAGCCTAGGGCAGTGCTTGATGGTTGGTACATAACGGAGAGGAGCAAATAGTATTTGATGAGCGAATGTATGAATGCATACTGGTGCATGTATACAGCTGGGTAGTGTCCGGGGTTAAACATTAAATGTGAGTGCATTTTAAAAAGTGTTTAAATGTGTAAAAGATGAAAGCCAGAGTTATCCATAGACTCTGAAGCATTATGTGATGCTTTTGAATCCTGATCTTTTGTATGCTGAGACCATGTCTGGAACCACCAGGGAAGCTAAGTGATCTCTATGAAGGCTTTCCTAGAGTGGGTTTGGGAACTACAGGGAGGAGGAATTGAGTTATAAAAATGAGAGGAGAAAGAACAGGTAGGGTGTAACCTGACCCTCCTTTATGTGCGTCCTTAGTGACACCCTGCCCCAAAGGTCACTCTCCAGCCATCTCTAGTCTCCCTGTCCCTTTAATTCTGCTTGTAGTCCAGCACATGATTAATAGTCCTCCCACCACCCTCTCCCCACCACCTTTAAATGCGGCCACACCACCACTCACCTAAACCCGACAGAAAAAAATACAGTTCTGTCACAATCTTGTGGCAAGCTAGATCTCCCAGCATTAAATCTCCCTTAAACCATTAAGGGCCTCTGTGAATTTGATAGCAGCTTTAGGGGTTTTTTTTTTTTTTTTTTTTCACCTTTTTCTCTCATTTAGAACTCAGCTAAAGCTTTCCTGTTACGGGCGGTGGATGCTATAAAAACAAAGAGTTCACTATCCTGGCCTCCACAGGTACGCTCGATCCATAATCGTTCCTTGAGAGGAGAAGTGCAGAGAACCCCCTAGCAAAGCCCTTTCAAGCAGAGTAGCCTCTGCCTGTTAAGCTGTTGGCAGGGTGGAGATGTGATGTCTGCATCTGCTATCTACACAGTCATTTGTGAAATGCTTTACATAGGTATCCCTTCGGGTCCTGCCAGGAATCTTGCTAACAGAGTTATTTATTATGTTCATTGTAAAGATAAGGAAACCAAGATCCAAAGGCCTGAAGTAGTTACTAAAACCCCAGGACTGAACACAGGACCTCTGACTTAAGAGACCAGAGATTCTGAGAAACTTCAGATATTTCCCAAATAATTTGTTCTTTCCAAAGCCTTCCCTGGGCATGTCAGAATCTGAAAGTAGACATCTTAAGTCCACATCTTGGCTCTACCAGTTACTATTTGGGTGCCTTTGGAAAGTTACTAACTGACCTATCTCACAATTATATAATGCCACAATAATGTTGCTAAACATACAGCTATGGTTCTTCAGTGGCATGCAATATTAAGGATAGTGAACATTTATTTTTGCTCAAGAATCCAGAAATTGGCTGATCAGGGCTGGGCTCACTTAGATAATCTCTGTTTACTAGTGAATCTGCTGGGTGTTGGCTATTTGGCTAGCATGAGTCAAATTTGCTCCATGTGTTTCCCATGTTCCAGCCAGCTTGTCCAGGCTACTGCACATGAGAAAGGTTTTAAGAGAAAGACAATTGAAGCAGGCAAGCTCTCTTTAAGCATAAGTTCAGAACTGGAGCGCCATCACTTCCACACAGCTATTTGGACCAAAACAAGTCACAAGACTAGCCTAGATCCAAGGGATGGTAAAGTAGACTCTACCCTTTGAGAACACCCACAAAATCCCTGGACACAGGATATGCATAGAGGCAGACCATTAAATGGCACCATTAGTGTAACTAAATCCAGCTTGAACATCTGAAAGTTCATGGTTCATGTACTGTTGAAGCCTGGCTTGGAGAATTTTGAGCATTACTTGATTAGCATGTGAGATGAGTGCAATTGTGCAGTAGTTTGAATGTTCTTTGGCATTGTCTTTCTTTGGGATTGGAATGAAAACTGACCTTTTCCAGTCCTGTGACCACTGCTGAGTTTTCCAGATTTGCTGGCATATTGAGCAAATATGCCAACATCATCTTTTAGGATTTGAAATAGCTCAACTGGAATTCCATCACCTCCACTAGCTTTGTTCATAGTGATGCTTCCTAAGGCCCACTTGATTTCACATTCCAGGATATCTGACTCTAGGTGAGTGATCATACCATCGTGGTTATCTGGGTCATGAGGATCTTTTCTTTATAGTTCTTCTGTGTATTCTTTCTTTTTTGACTACGCCAAAACCTTTGTGTAGATCACAACAAACTGTGGAAAATTCTTAAAGAGATGGGAATATCAAGCCACCTGACCTGCCTCCTGAGAACTCTGTATGCAGGTCAAGAAGCAACAGTTAGAACTGGACATGGAACAGCAGACTGGTTCCAAATTGGGAAAGGAGTATGTCAAGGCTGTATATTGTCACCCTGCTTATTTAACTTGTATGCAGAGTACATCATGTGAAATGCCAGACTGGATGAAGCACAAGATGAAATCAAGATTGCCAGGAGAAATATAAATAACCTCAGACACGCAAATGACACCACCCTTATGGCAGAAAGCAAAGAAGAACTAAAGAGCCTCTTGATGAAAGTGAAAGAGGAGAGTGAAAAAGCTGACTTAAAACTTAACATTCAGAAAACTAAAATCATAGCATCCAGTCCCATCACTTCATGGCAAATAGATGGGGAAACAGTGGAAACAGTGAGAGACTTTATATTTTTGGGCTCCAAAATCACTGCAGATGGAGACTGCTGCCTTGAAATTAAAAGATGCTTGCTCCTTGGAAGAAAAACTATGACCAACCTAGACTCATATTAAAAAGCAGAGACATTACTTTGCCCACAAAGGTCCATTTAGTCAAAGCTATGGTTTTTCCAGGAGTCATGTATGGATGTGAAATTTGGACTATAAAGAAAGCTGAGCACCAAATAATTGATGCTTTTGAACTGTGGTGTTGGAGAAGACTCTTGAGAGTCCCTTGGACTTCAAGGAGATCCAACCAGTCAATACTAAAGGAGATCAGTCCTGAAGATTCATTGGAAGGATGGATGCGGAAGCTGAAATTCCAATGCTTTGGCCACCTGATGCAAAGAACTGACTCGTTGAAAAAGACCCTGATTCTGGGAAATATTGAAGGCAGAAGGAGAAGGGGATGACAGAGCATGAGATGGTTGGATGCCATCACTGATGCAAAGGACATGAGTTTGAGTATGCTCCGGGAATTGGTGATGGACAGGGAAGCCTGGCGTGCTGCAGTCCATGGGGTCACAAAGAGTTGGACATGACTGAGCAACTGAACTGTTTGACTGAGTATAACTATCTCCTAAAATCCCTGAGCACTTTCATATTTGCATTTTAGGAATAGAGGTTGAAATAGCATCCATTGCATGTGCACACTGTAAAGATAATATGAAGCAATGTGTGAGGAGTACTCTACTGTGTGTTAGACTGAGGGGCAGGGAGTTAGGATGCTCCTGATCCTAATGACTTTGTGAAGAGTTACCATACCAGTCCTGGACTGGCCACCTCCAGATGTCTTCCAGTTGAGAAATAAACCCTCAGGTGTTTAAATCATTATCATTTTGATTTTTTTTTTCACAGGGAGCCAAATTCAATCCTGATTTGTTTCTCCCCCACTATACAGGCATAACAGCACATGTTATTTGATGAACACACTAGAGAGGAGACATGGATCTTTGAGTACAAGGTTGGAGAGGAGCAACCCTAGAAGTTTGTGACCTGGACATTTCCAAGTTGGTGTCATGTGATCACGTAAGTAACTGAATCTGGGCCAGAGTTCTCTGTCTTTTGGTTGAGCAGACCACTGGCCATAAAATGGCCTGGACTAAGAGCTCTGTCCTGTGTGGGGGCTCAGTATTGGGTGATGACGAAATACTCGATCAGTCCCTCTTGCACATGTTTTGGATTTGAGACACACAGACGGCAGTTGAATGAAGCTAAGAGAGCAGCAGAGGCTGAGAAATTGCCTTACTGAAGTGAACGTCAGTCACTGGAATATCTGACTCCCTCACCTGGAGTGGTATTACATTTTTGAGCAGAAAGTTCAGTTCTCTGTGCGTCCTTGTTGCACTGGTCCTGAGACTTTTCCTTTCTTCTTTGTGGGAACTTCTGTCATGATGCAAAACTAACACCTAAGTGACCCAGCATGTGCTTCTCTTATCTGCGTTCTATATGGTATCTACAGATGGTTTTTTAAATGATGCTTGCTTTTCTCTGTCAGTTAATGGTGTATCATGACCACCTTCACAGGCTGGTAAATATTCTTTTGCAAAAGCATACAATCTAGAGTAGAGTACAAGTGTTCCTCGCTCTCTAAAAGTAGAGCATTCCTGTGACCATCCCATAAGACAAAATAGTGTAAAGTGAAAAAGAAAGTACTATAGGACACATCTTGCTAAGGGATGCACAAAATTAATATAAAGTACAGATGGTCACACAGTTTAAAGCTATGGCGGCTTGAGGCTGAGGTTCTGAGTGTGGTTCCCAGGGAAGGATTTTGTGGGCACTGTTCTCGCTTCTTCGGGTATGAGTTACCTCTATAATGGCTCACTGCAAAGCAGTGCTGAATGCTGTTTTCATGTTGTGTCTTTTTTCATAAAAGTGGACATAATCTTTGGATTTCTTTCAGTGAGCAAAAACAGGTAATGTTGGTTTTTCTAAAAAGAGAAGTGATGTAAAGCAAACTTTTGAAAAACAGGGGATACCTGGATTCTATTGTATGACTATATTTATTTAATTGCTCCCCTAGTGTTGGATACTTATTAGGTCATGAACTATCTTTTTGTTTGTGTGATTGTTTTGCTTTCATATACAGCATCAAAGTCAACATCTTTGAAATGAAATGTTTGTATACAGCTATGATATTTTTATAGATAGAAGTTTGATAGGAAGATACTTTTTTTAATTTATTTATTTTTAATTGAAGGATAATTGCTTTGCAGTACTATGTTGGTTTCTACCAAAGATTAACATGAATCAGAGATAGGTTTACCCATGTCCCCTCCTACTTGAACATCCCTCCCACCTTCCTCTCCATCCCTCCCCTCTAGGTTGTTACCAAGCCCTGGTTTGAGTTTCCTGAGTAATACAGCAAATTCCCATTGGCTATCTATTTTACATATGGTAATGTATGTTTCCATGTTGATGGGAGGATATTTGATAAGCAGGGAAATGTTCTAGTCGAAGGATTTGGCATGAAATAAGCACAGATTTTCAAACTAGAAAAACACAAGACATCAAATAGTCAAATTTTGCTACTGTTGGCTACATGGAAGGAGATAGTGGTTGAATTATTGATAGATTTGAAAGCTAAGTTAAGGCATGGCCATTATTGAGGCCTTCTTTTGTTAATATGTGGATAACCTGGAGTATCTTAAGGTGAATCTTCTTTTCCCTTACAAAATTAGTGTGTTACAGAGAGGGTCAGCAGAGGTTAATCTAGGCCATTTTGTGAGTTTAATCTATAGTAAAAGGAAAAAATATATATCCTTTTATATTGTAGTGTGCTTTGTTAAAACAAACAAAAACACTATGTGTTTAAGGTTATTTTATCAGTGTAGATACAGTCTTACAACAAATAATGTGCTAAGTAGAGATAAGTCTGTATTGGATTAATACCACCACTTTCTGTTTGTGTCCACCTTTTGAACAACTGAAAAAAAATGGTGTTTCACTGGATTCTGAAAATAACATAGCTTAAGTGGAAGATAACCTTCCCATTTTACAGAAGAAGGAACTGGAGTTAGAATGTCGTTCATGAACTAGAATGTTGGAGCTATAATGACAGAATCTGATTTTTCAAGGTCACCTGACTTCACCCTGCATTTTCTTGTGGTGACAGTGAGACTTGGTTATAAAGCATCATCACACAGCTCTTATATGAAGGAAGTAGGCCTACACCCACTTCTGATTTCACATCCCCCCCATTTCCCCCTCACTCTGAGTCAGCCAGTTAGCCAGAAGCCAAGTCTGGATGACAAGCTAGGTAGACCGATTCCAGGCTCAGTTTTCCCCAATAAACAAATGGAAATCCTCTTGTTCTACTTTCCTTCCTCAAATTATTAAACCTTAATATGCACAAGAATCATATGGGTTTTCTTAAATGTGACTGTTTCCTAGGCCCCATCCCAGGCACTCCTCCATTTCAGCAGGCCTGGGGTTAGACTCAGGTATGCAGATTTTTAACACTCTTCAGATGTTGATGAGGAAAAGGGGTGCACAGAGCAGACTTTAAGAAATACTGTCTGTCCAATTTCAAAGTTGAAATCTGCTTTGTCTCCCCTTCAAGCATGCCTGCTCTTAGCAAAGTGACTCCAGCCCCGCCTTGTTGTAGCCCCTTATCAGTTCTATGTGTTTTGCAAATTGCATTTGCTCTTCATTTATGGACAAACCAGGTCAGCACTGCCAGGCCAATAAGAGCTGGATTTTCCCTGGCCTCATGCATCAGTGACATATTTGCCAGCATCGGCCCAGTTTCGACATCCCTGCAGTCGGCTGTGGTTGATGATGATGCAGGATACACATGACTCGATTTGTGGAGAGCCGGCTAAGCTTTCAGGGAAGTCAATAAGAAAAATCTCATTTTGATCTGCAGATTGGGCTCATTTGATTTGAAAGTCACTGGTGGCAAAAGAAATATGGGGCCCAGGGATGTCTCCTCAAGCCCCTCTCTGGCTGTAATCACCCCTGAGAAGCACTTTTCTCCATCTGCCTCCTCCTCCCCTCCTTTCTTCATAGATTCAATGTGTCAGCGGTGGAGGGGGAAAAAATAAAAAGCAACAAACACTCTCAGACTTTCTGGATGATTCTTCTTTCTTACTCCGTACAGAGGAGAAAGGGTCAAAACAGCACCATCAACCATTCACCCAAACCATTTGCTGTGTGGATCCTAGAAAACCATATGGCCTTTGTGACTTCCTATATAGGTCTGTGACTTTTAGCTTAAAGAGGTCAGAGAGGGAAAAATTAAGTGCATCATTATGCTTTATGAAGTAGCTCTTGGGTCTGGGTGTTCCAGGGGCTTACGTGCATGTCAAAATGGGAAAGTTTCTCCAGAGTATCTCTTGATGCTAATGAGATCTGTTTATCCCCACCCCCCACTTTACTCTTCGCTATAGATTCTACAAAAATCTTTCTAGTTTCCCTGCTTCCTACATTTTCCCATCAAATTCATTATTCATGAAGCACCTTTGGTGGCTTTGCATTTTCCTAAAGATACAATCTAAATTTGTGCTGTCCAGTGTGGTAACCACTAGCCACTTGTGATTGTTCAGTAGTTAAAATATCATGAGTCTAAATTGAGAAAGTGGTAACTGTGAACATCAGATTACAAAGATTTAGGGGAAATAAAAGGATATAAAGTATCTTATTAATAATTTTCTATGGATTACATGTTGAAATAATATTTTAATTATACTGGATTAACTAAAATAGGTTATTACATTTAACTTCAGATATTTCTTTTTTACGTTTTAAAATATGGCTACTAGAAGGTTGAAAATTACATACATAGCTCACATTGTATATCTTGGATAGTGCTGGTCTAAACTCTGGAATGCAGCTTGTTCTCATTTTGTTCCATTCCCTTATCACACCTTCTCTTTTGGTTATATGAATTTCTTTTGATCTCTTGAATTCATTACTTATCCTTTTGTTTATGGAATGTTAGTAAGCTATTGCTTTCTTCCATTACTGCTCTTTCACTAACTCTTACTTATATTTCAGTATGTCTTCTGCAAGTTGTTTCTTGGATGTCACTAACTCCTGCATGACTTCCTGAGTCTGGTTTAGATGGGCTATCTATAGATCCAGTAAAATCTTCATACACTGTCTTCTGCAATATAATCTTTGCTTTAAAAAGTATATATACATAAAATCTGCCCATTCCACTAAATTGTAAGCTCTATTAAGACAAGAGCTATATCTGTCTTATGCACTTTTGACCCCAGAGCAGGAACTCAATAAATGTTTATTGAGTAAATCCGGACATCTTATTAAATGGGCAAGGGAATTGAGGTCCAGAAAGGGGGACACTTCTTAACCAAGGTGAATTAATGGCAGAGTACCTCAGGCCAGAGCCATGCAGCAGAGACATAGATTTAAATAATGTATAATATTGGAGGAATTTTTAAAAATGTAGTGGACAGAGACTTGTGCATGTTTTCATAATTCTGCTGAAAAAGGTAAAGAAAGTGCTAACTCACAGAACCAATGATGCCAAGCCTGATCCTGTCTGGAAGAGTCTCCAGCCTAAGGCAATCCCTCTTCAGCAGCCCTGACTCCAACACTTCTGGTACTGTCGTGTTGGGGGTAATAGGGACAGGAGAAAGGAATGACAAGATGGTGGAGATCTGGGCTATAAATAGGTGCAGTAGATACACAAGACAAGCCGAGTTAGGCCTTAATGTATTCAGGGAAATTATTCTCCTGAATTACAAACAAGAGGTCATTCCTTGGGATGTTAGCACCACCATTTCTCAGGCTGGCATATTTCTGAAGAGAACAAAATGAAAGAGTGATTTTTAGTCATGAAGCCTGAAGGGTTCTGGTATCATCCTTTGCCATACATGCATCTGGGAGAAAATTCTTTCTGGTCCTAGCAATAGATAGCTTACTGCATTTGCAAAATACGTCATGTTATAGGTTCTTTAGGAAAAAGTGATATGAAGGAGAAATTTATTTTCTATAGGTTTTTCTACTGTAATTGAGTCTAACTTTTTTTCCTAATTATAAGCTAAATGTAGGAAAGTTGGCAAATGTATTAGCAAAAGAAGAGAAACTTTATGCATAATTCCAACAGCCTAAATAATCTCACTCTATATTTTCTGTAAGTCTTTTTAGTATTCTTCATGTTTATTCACTTATAGTTTTTATAAAAGTAAGATACTGTGAATACATTTTAATAGTGTGTTTCCTTTTAATTATGTATCATGCACAATTTCCTGTGTCAATAAGTACTCTTTAGTAATATGATTTCTTTTGTCTACTTAATATTCTAATATATTTAAACCTTTCCAATAGTCTTCTTTATTGAATATTCAAATTGTTTCCAATTTTTTTGTATTATAAATAACTCTACAGGTATTCCTTTATGAACATCTCTGATTTTTCCAAAAGATACATTTATAAAAGAAGAATAGGTTACTAAAAGATAATGCACATTTTAAAGGATCTTAGTATTTATTTTTAATTAGTCTCCTAAAAGTTTTATTACAAACTGGCTTCAGAGTTCTCAAGTATTCTCTGCACACTACTATCATGAAGTTTGTTTCCAATTATATTGATGATACTTCCAAAAGGGAAGGAATTCACCCCAAAATGCCAAAATAAATTCTAGACTTAAAATCATATTGATGCCCAGCTGATTATGTCCACTTTCCTCTAGATCCTTAGAAGTGGCATTTCCCAAAATACTCCATGAGAGAAGAGTTCTATAGTGAGGTAAGTTTAGGCAAAGTTGCATTGTCCATCGTTCATCAAGACCTGAAGATCTTGAAAAATCTTGCAGTAAATTTGAGGAAGTCCAAATCCGTTAGAATGAGTTTTCTCCCCTAAGGTTATTTGGTCACTGGGGGAAAAAAATTTCATGTCTGCATACCTCCGTAGTATGCACTTAGAGAGCTGTCCATCTAGAGTAAGCTCGAGGCAGTACATTATGGGGACTGTACAGTACATAATTTTCTTTTAATTCTATGTACTTGACCACAGGAGATAGGGCCAAATCAGTTTGAGTTCTTATGCATGTTGTCACATGACCAAACTGAAGGACTCTCTATTATCAGGCCTTATGGAACTTTCCAGTAAGCTAAGACAAATTTTCTGATGAGCTAAGACTAGAATTTTATCTCAAAAGCTCTTTCTACTTCCCACAACCCCACCCCCCAAAAAATTAGTTTGCTTATGACTTTGTGATTGCAAATATATTTTCATCTATGTCAATCTTCATGTATGTAAGTGAAAAATCATTATAGTTACCTGTTTAATTTTTGGCGCAAACTATCTTAAGACTCAAATAGACAATAAGAGTGTGCTTGTTAAAAATCTCTCTTAGGCCAGGATTTCTCAGAAACAGAGAAATGTAAAAATCAAAATTTTGGTTCCCAGTGAGACTGTATTTCTCAAATATCAGAATCTCACATGCCACCATTTTCTTTTTGTATTTTAGTATTTTTTAAAATTAACTCAAAATCTTCCTTATATACTTTAATTTATCCTCAACAAAAAAAAAATCAAAAACATAGATTTGACAGTTTTATCTTTTTCTAATAGATACTAAAACAAAAACACAAAACTGACTATAAAACAACTAAGATTATATCAGGTCTTGACAAACTTTTTTGATAAAAGTTTAGCAAATAAATATTTCAGGGGTTGAGAGCCATGGAGTTTGTGTCACAGTTACTTAGCTTTGTTGTTGTAGCACAAAAGTGGTCCTAGACAACAGGTAAACAAATAAACATGGCTCTGTTCCAATAAAAGTTTTATTTACAAAGACGGACAGGAGCTGAATTTGGCTCATGGGTTGTAGTTAGCCAACCTCTGCTGTACATGAAACAAAGAGCGTATTGACATTTGCACCTTCTAAATAATTGCATTGATTCGTTTTAGACACAATCTGAATGCTCTAACCTGGGCAATAATTGAACAGCAAAATCTTTCTCTCTTCCTCTCTCTCTCTCTTTTTTTTTTTTTTGCATTCTACCTCTATTTTCTGAGATAGTCCCAATTTCAAGCCATGTGTCTCAAATATTGGGATAAGATTCATCACTCTAAATCTCATAAGACTAGTGTTAAAATAAAAATCAGGAACTAATCGTTGCTGGTTCAACAAAAGAATGGACATCTTTAGACAGACTAACCTTTCCTCACCTTCCTAATGAATTTTGCAGGAATGTCCTACTCCTTGATTTTACCCTTGCAAAATTATTCTACATAAGAGGAAGAAAAAAGCCCCACAACCCAAGCAAACTGGGCTCCTAAATTATTGACACATTAAAATTTAAAATGTTAATTAACAGAGTCTCTTATCTGAGAGCAGCAAATTTGCCATTAGTTCCCAACTTTGCTGAATCTGAACTCCTATGTATCTTTTTTTTCTTTTTTCACTATAATGAAATTTTATTTTATTTTACTTTTGTTTGTTTGTTTTCCATTTATTTTTATTGGTTGGAGGCTAATTACTTTACAATATTGTAGTGGTTTTTGCCGTACATTGACATGAATCAGTCATGGATTTACATGTATTTCCCACCCCGATCCCCCCTCCCGCGTCCCTCCCCACCCCATCCCTCTGGGTCTTCCCAGTGCACCAGGCCCGAGCACTTGTCTCATGCATCCGATGTATCTTTTGTTTGACTGAGTTAGTCCACAGTTTACCCTAGTCTCTCAAGATTTACAAGAGGGGAAACTTACAAGGCTTGTCTCTGCCACACCTGTCCATTGAGCCAACATCACTGAGCTTTGTAGATAGGAAGAATATGTTTTCTTGTACAAATATGATAAAGCCATCCATTCACTGTCTCACTATTTTCCACCCTAGATATTCACAAATAATAATACATCTGAATATCTTTTTCCCCCATGTTTACAAAGCTTTTCCAAAAATAGATAGTCCCATTAAAATTGTTTAGTAATACAAGAGCTGGGTATTACTATCCTCATTTTACAAGTGAGGAATCTTAAGCTAATCCTGCAGTTGAACTGGCGGCTACACTGTAGGAAGAACCCTGGGGCCATGCTAGCCAATTTCCACCTGCTGGATGGTGATTTCCAAGTGCTCCTCAAGGTGATTCTTTTTTCCATTCTGCTCTGCCACACCCTGATCATTTCTACCATCCCAGGTCATACTCCTAACCCAGCCTTCCATTCACCATGGTGGTCCTGATAGCATCCATTCAAGGGTGCCTGGATGGGTCAAGGTAAACACATCTTTAGTACTGAAACACAACTCTGTCCTAAGTTATTCATTAATAATATCAATTCCCATCCTTAATTTAACTCATATCTCCTAATTCTATGTTCAGTGTTTTCCTGTACATTGTAGCTGATTTCAAGATGTAGAGGAATTTAATTAATATTGGCTGAATTGCTAATAGCTTTCAGTTACAAAGAGTAATTAGATAATTAGAATGAGAATTTGTAAATTAGCATACACTGATGCATCCACTTTTTTTTTTTCATTTGCAAACAATCTGAATAAGTCTGTCCAGAGTCCAAGAATATATAACTTAAAGGCACCTTATGTATCATCTAGTTCAACTATTACATGTTTAAGGAAACATGGGAGAAATTTGCCCAAGATCATAAATAATAGTGATAAATAATGATTATCATTTCTTACCATGTGCTTGACATCACTCTAAATGTTATAAATGTGTTAAGTCAGGTTGATTGTTACTCTAGTTTACAAATGAAGCATTTAAGACTTAGAGAAATAGACTTGCCATAGATCATATAGGTGTAGGTGGTGGGTCTATGTGAGGACAGAACATCTGACTCTTGAGCTACTGTTTAGCATAGTTATTCTGAAAAGCAAAGCCCAAAGTTGTGATAAGAATGGCTCTATCCTTTGATAAAAAGGGCACTTTGCCTATATGATCTTCCTCCTCAAACCCAAGGGCAGTCAAACCATGAGAAAAATATCAGACACATCTGAGGGCAATTCTGCAAAGTTGCTGACTGCCACGCTGCCTGAAGTATGTAGTGCCCAGGACCCATCTCCAGGAACACTAATATAGTTATATTATATATATAGTCTTGAGTGGGGCTAACATATTGGCATTTTTCAAAGTTCCTAGATAATTCACATGTGCAGCCAGGGTTGAAATAGCACCAAGCATGCATGTTTCCCAGAAAGAGGGAGTTACTGAATCCCCAAGGGGGGATAAGGAGCAATAGGACTAGGGCTGAATGAAATGTGTCTGGAGGAAGGGCTTTCATTGCCCTGGGTAAGCAGGTTCTTTTCACTCTAGGAGACCACCAGGGAAGAGAACACAGAGGCTGGAGTTGGAATGCTTGAAGGCTGCCATTTTTACCTTTCCTAATCAAGAGGCTTTTTCAGAATAGTGTTTGGGGATCACTGGGCCTCTAATAGTCACCACATCCTTTGCACAGTGAATTGTTGGCTTCCCCTGCCTTTTCTCTCTTGAATATATCTTTCTTGAATGTTTAGAGTCAACCCCACACTTAAATGGGCATTTGTCAGTTATGTAGCTGAAGACATGTGATCAACCAGCCTTGTCAGCTAAAAAGGAGGTTGACTTCTTGCATTTCAAATGAATATTGACTGGAAAAGGAGGAGGTGGGGAGGTGGAGGAAAAAAAATCACAAGTGAAAAAAAATGGCTGACTCAGGCCAACCTCAATGCGTATGGTGTGAAATAACATTGTTAAGGGAGTTTGGCTGGGGTTGGAATTATGCAAGAGCCTCTTTCAGCACAACCTAAGATGTCTGGGAAAATTGCTCTGGAAATTTCTGTGTTAAAAGATATGTGTTCTTGGGAAAGTTATTTAACTTCCCTCAACCTTGTGAATGAAATGGAATTGGTATATGATAATACCTAATTTATGGGGTTGATTAAACAAGACTGTAAGTCATCTGCTTATCACAATGTCTGGCATGCAGGACACACTCTACAAGTGCTAGTGCCATCATTATTGCTCATTTCTTCTTAGTTATACTATTGGCTGTTTAAACAAACCTGTAATTAAATACCTCCTCCTTCAAGAAGGCCTCTTGATAACACCTATGCTCCAAGAGAGGTAATCTTTCTATGTTAAATGCCCTCCTAATACTTTGTAGCTCTCCCTTGAAATCACCACTTACCATGCTTTTTTGTGTCTTTGTCCTTTTTTTTAAAGAATATAAACTAATTGATTATCAAGTGGTATCTCACTAATCCTTGTATTCACAAAAGTTCTCATTACAGACTAATGACCCAATATTTGTGAAATTTAAATAACTTGGACAAATAATAGATAACTATGAATGTGATAATCTTAGAGGCTCTTAGCACAAGGCTTGATGCAAAGAAAATGTTCTATAAAGTTAGTTGCTTTTGCTGTTTATTGTGATATTTCATACATTATCTACTTGATTCCTCACAACAGTTCTATCAAGCAGATCCTCTTAATATGCCCATTTCACAGTTGAGGGTTAACACACAAAGAAGGTGAAGTAATTTGCCTAAGATCTTGTAGCTAGTGAGGGGCAAATCCAGGATAAGGAACCCTGGGTCCAACTATTAATATATTCAAAGTGTTGATCTTAAGCCAGGAGTAGGGAACATCAGATTTCATGCCTAAGCAACACATGAGAAAACTGACAAAGAAGAATCAATACTGGCTAGACTAGTCCTGTGGATTTTGGCTAGTAAGGAGAGGAAGCCCATAAGTGAAAGAAATTTTAAGCTTTAACCTGTGTCAAAGTCAAGTAAAAAACAGTTAGATTTCATCAAACTACTGATCAAAGTGCCAAAAATGGTTTCATTTTTTAAAAGCACATGTAACTTCTTTTCATCTGCTTGACTGGTCAAGCCAGTAAAAACAGTAAAAGCAGTTTATTCAATAAAAACACCCACACCATCACTGTGGTTGTTGGGCCAAGTTGGCCAGCCAAGCAGACAGTTAAAGTGGTCAACCAGGTGTGGATAGAGCCTTGGAGAGAAATGTTGAAAGAAGACACTAGCAAAATACTTTAATGTCTGTAGCAGTCATTCAGAGGGTGCATCGAGGTATCTGGCTAGGGAAACTCCAGCTGCACAGGGAAAAGGAGGAGGGGGTAGAATTGCATAGGAACACAGGAACCAACTGAGAAAGTCAGGACTTAGCGTCTTCTCCTTTTTTCTTAAAATTCTGAGCTGTCTGGATCTGTTGGAGTAGCCTGAGTGACTTTGACCTGCTCATTTGGAGGAGAGGGCTCAAAACTTCTGAAATAAATAACTCTGAGGGTTGAAATACGTGGATCTAAGATGTTAGCTCCTTGTTACAATCGTGAAAGAGACAGAGGACTCTGGAACACACCCTAATTTGGATCTTCTGGGTGCCGTGTTGAGCCTTGGGAAGCAGCTTTATCAGTGAAATAAAACACACACACACACAAACACACATGTACACATGCACAGATATAAATTCCAGAGCCCAGAGCAGTTTTGCCTTGGACCAAACCAAGCATAGCATTGAAAGCCTATAGGATATTCAGTAGGGATTTGCATTGGCAAGGATGGAGTACCTGAAGCTCCATGGAGTATAGTTCATTCTGGAACAACCAGCACTCTGCAGCAGTGGGGGAGTTCTCTAGGTTCAAGAAGACACATCAGAGTTTTGGCTCCACTGAGCAAGAGTCATGCTACATGATTTCATTGTAGAATGATCAGGAAATGGTGGGGTTGGGGTTCCTGCTAATCCAGGCAAGTCATTCAATGCATAGTGTTCTCAGGAACAGGGAGATGCTAATGAGGGGAATGTTATTCACACCTAAGGTTGTAAATCTAGACATTGAGCTACTGGTGACTTTTCAAAATCCATTAGACCTAAATAGATCGATAGATTAGATAGATTGATCTGCATAGACAAATAGACACTGAGGGTAGAAAAAAATGCCTATTTAAGAATGAGGGCAGGCCTGGAGGAAGAACGCTATTTAGAAAAGCTATACAATTGAGATTACTTCTAAACCTATATTTAATGAGAAACATGAAGAAAATTAATTTTGTCAATTATAAAGTAATGAAGACATTGCAAAAATAACTATTGACAGAAGGCCAGTTAGGGATTTCTGCAGTAATTTGAGTATAACCCACACTGTAGAATCAGCAGATCATGAAGGGTTGCCTACCAGAAGATTAGAGTTGGTATCATGTCTACTTAATTTTGGCAGTGATTTCTTCATTTAGCAAGTGAAATTGTGATCTGAAATGAACCCAAAAGCCAGATAATAGGGTTCTAAATTTCAAAATCAGAGTTCACATAATGGTGACAATTCAGCTTAGGTATGACTGGTATTAATAGATATTAAGGGGATGGGACCTAAAGAAAGGATGTCCTAGCAAAAACACAAAAAGGAGTTTGAGGGGCAGGCCATGGTCTATTAGGCAAGTTTATGCTATATTAACCAGCTTTATAATCAGATTATTGGAAAATAGCAGAAGTCATTCCAGATAAATCATTGCTTCTTCGGGTTATCGGAGGAGAAGGCAGTGTGCAATCTTACCAGAGTGAAGGACGAGGACATCATATCTTTTTGTGTGTGTATTCATCAGGAAAAAACAGGTTAAGAGCTGACTGAACTCCTGTAGAATAGGATTCCATAAAGGTTCACTCACAAACTAAAATGTATGTGTGTGTATGCATCTGGTGTGTGTGGGGGGGCTGGATTTTGAAAGAGCCTGGATGGCATCTTCCTGACAGAGACTATTTTTAATGAATGCAAGGTTGGTGAGGTGTTATTGGTATGGGCCTAGGACTTCGTATGATTTTAAGACTATGATAACTCTGAAAAATATTAACCAAACTATTGAGAAATGATACTGTAGAATGTTAGAAATGAAGGAATCTTAGCAACCACCTTCTTCTGCTCATCTTCATAGCCATTTACTGGGCCAGAGATGTTAACTCCTTTCCCGGAACCACATGTTCTGTCTATGTCACAACCAGAGCTAAAACTATATTGAGAGAGAATGGTCTTTCTATCATATCATCCCACTTGCTGATGATGCCAGTTTGTGGCATCTGTTGCTAACTACCAGGCTCAATAAATAGCTTCAGAATTCAAAAATAATAAGAGGAAATTCCATTGGAAAAGAAAGGGAAAGATTAGTTCTGAGTGTGAAAATAATCCCCAGTGGCCAGTCTTGACAGCTGGGCAAATGCCCTATGAGTAAGCATGGTGGATAAATGTAGTTGAGTTCTTTGTTGAATCATCTGGTAAGGGGGAAGGCATCACTCAGAGCTACCTGTAAGGCAACATCACAAAAGAGGAAGGGCAGGGTGGTCAGGCTATACTGGTGTCCGTTATTTAAATTTTGGAAACATTTCTAGGTGAAAAAAAAATCCTAGACATTGGAGCCATTCCAGAGAAAAACAGCACGTAATTAAGGGAATGGAATAGAGAAACTGATTTATTGAAGAAATTAAAGCAACACACTTTTATAGCTCTGTCACAAATAAGGGCGTGTCTCTGACATATATCAAAGGCTTTAATAGGAATAATGAGTTAATCCAGGGAGAGATGATTTAGGCACAACATCAAAGGACAAGGTAACTTGATGGGATTGGGGAATTACCTGTTGAAATGCTGAAATTGTCATTTTCAAACGAAAGTGAGACAAAAACACAGCAATTAAGAAGATGGTGCTTAATAGCAATTTTATATAAAGCGATTTGATTTTTAGCTTTTGATGAAACTGAGCCAGTAGAATCAAAATTTCCTCAATTTTTGGAGAAATTTGAACTTATGGCACATCATCAGTTTAATAGCAGCTATTACATGAAGGGGGAAAACACTGTATTAAATATGTAGGTTGATTGCAGTCTACATCCCAGTTTGAAAAGTATTAAAATGTAAATAATATATTCATTTTAGAATTGGAGAAGTGGAGAAATCATTGAGAAGATACACGTATTATCCTGAGATAGCATATAGTTTCTGTGAGTTCAATTCCTGACTACTCAAGAGCTAAGCATATAGTTGTATGATTGTCGATGGTCTAGTTATTTTGTTCGCTGTGTCCTCATTTCCTTCTGAGAGACTTTGTTCTCACCCTGGTGATTGGGAAACTTACTGATTCTTCTGATCACTACTGACTGGACCAGGAATAAATCTGACCTGAATAAGCCAATAAGTTCCCTTAATTTAAAAATAAAAGATGTACCAGAAAAGAAAGATGCAGTCAGTTAGATGGGAGGTCTTGCAAAGTTGGGGTCAGCATTGGGTCATGGCATCAAACACCACAAACTCTAAATTAGTAAGGGGCAGCAAAGTTGTCAGTAAAAAAGAGCTGGCGTGGATTAAGAAAAACAGATCCAATATCCAGCTAGTACCAGAAAAATTAGAAATGTACTCTATTTCCAGATAGCCCCTTCTCCCAAAAGATTCAGTGTGACTCCATGAGGCAGACAAAGGAGCCTCCATACCTCACTTTCAATGCGGGTTCCTAAGTGGTCTGACTAACTCAGTATCCAATCTTTGAATGCCTTTGACTTTCTCTTTATTAATGATGCATTTTTATCTCAGCCAGCTTCACTGGGTATCTGTCCCTGGCAACTTCAATCCCTTTCTCTCTGCTCCTGCCCATTTCATTAATACTTTCCGGTTATAAAACATTAAGAAAAAGCTTTTCAGAGAAAATTCATGGTGCTGACACAGACTGGATTGTGACATGTGCTCACTTGCTGCAGTCATGTCCCACTCTTTGCGACCCCGTGGACTGTAGCCTGCCAGGCTCCTTTGTCCATGGGATTATCCAGGCAAGAATACTGGAGTGGGTTGCCAATTCCTTCTCCAGGGGATCTTCCCAAACCAGGGATTGAACCCATGTCGCTTGCATCTCCTGCATTGGCAGACAAGTTCTTTACCTACCACGCCACCTGGGAAGCCTTGTGGATTGTAACACGGGTTGTAATCTTCCAAACAGACTGACATAATTTCTGTTGCTGAAGTAACTGGCCTCCAAACCATTGTCTCAGCTACTGGTATGGTTGCAGTGCACACTGGGCCAACCCTTGTCTGGAAGCCAGGTGCTAACTCTGTGTGTTTTCTGGACCTTGCCTTTCACAGATCCCCTTCTCATGAACTGTTCAATTGTAGGACTCCTTAGACCATGGCCAGCCTTCCTCACCCCAAACGTTGTTTATCCAGGACACTGGGACCAACATTTATGTTCTTAAAATTTATAAGCCTTTTCTTCCCGATAGCCCTTGTGGTTGTCATTTTGATAACAGGCCATTCTGATTTCAAGAAAACCTCATTTTCTGTTCCGAATTGCGGTGCCTTCTTCTGCAGTAGTTTGCTAAGCAAGCGTATGGGCTGTTTGCTATGCTTTCAACCCTCATGCATTTTTAATGATTTACAAGGAAAAGATTTTTCCCCTCCTTCTCTATTTTTATAATAAATTTAATGACTTAATACACATCAAGTGGAATTGTTGGTTTGTGGTGACGGTTTTATAATTCCAAGTTCAAGGGTTTTTTCTATTTAATTATGCACAATAACTCTCATGGAATATAATGCAATAACAAAAACATGCACCGATGTTGGCATAAGAGCCTGTTGTTTATTAGTATTGGTTCTGTACTTTATGTTTGAAATAAAATATTTGGAACTAATGTTGGCCATGTTTTCTCCAAACCAGATAAAAAAAAAAAAAACTTTCTCCCTGAAAATACCATGCTCCAATCTTCAGCGATAAAAGCCAGCAGCTCTTGAGATAGCAAATTAAATTTTATTTGTAGAAAGCTCTGTGCTGTGTTTTGTTGCTTGCTCAGAGTTATTTTTTAATACTAATAATTTAATAAAGAGGAAGACCGATACATTGACCTGTGTTCTTCAAGGCACCAGAGTATTTCCTGGGGTTAAAAGGCATAGCTTGCTGAAAGGTTGTTTGTTTTACATTCTAACCTATTACTTATTTCTCTTGCTTTCTTGCCAGATCTAGCCTTAGCTTTTGAAATCAGTTTTGAATTTTAGAATACATAAAGTGGTCGAATTTTCAGAGTCTGTGAGTCAGACATCTAAAACACTGATAAAGACTGCTTTTTCTAAGAGCCAGCATATCTGAATTTTGTGCTGGTGAATAGTAAAGTTATCTTCATCCTATTGCTTAAAAAATAACTTAAGAGCTTCTTGGTAGAAAGGAAGTAGATGTCTAATCTCCTAAGACAAATTCAGCAAGGAGACTTGTTCAGTATTTCCACCCTGCACTATGCTTCATTTACAAGGTGAGAGAAATTACCCAGAGTCCGCTTCTGGAAAATCTGGGTGCAGGGTTCTAGACTTAGGTAAGTGTCCTGAGAGCCAGGGTATTTTGCCTTGGTGGAGAAGGACAAGCCTGAGGGCTGCAGAATGTTTAGCTAAGCTGGAGCTAGAAGATAATAGCTAAACATAAAGCCAAAGGTAGAGGCCAAGCAGTCATTCTATCTGAGGCATCTATCTGAAGGAGATAGGTAGGACGGTTGTGTGTGTGTGTGTGTGTGTGTGTGCACACGTGGATGAGTGCACGCACACACACTCTCAGTCACTCAGTTGTATCTGACTCTTTTGTGACCCCCATGGACTATAGGCCACCAGGCTCCTCTGTCCATGGGATTGCCCAGGCAAGAATCTTGGAGTGGTTTGCCATTTCCTCCTCTAAGGGATCTTCCCAACCCAGGGACTGAACGCTCATCTCCTACACTGGCAGGCGGATTCTTTATCATTGAGCCACCTGGGAAGGTAAGAAAGTTAGAACCAGATATAAGGTGATAGGATAGCTTCTGGAAACCCTAGGAAAAAGTGGGGTTGGAGGACATGGATAGTGCCTGGATTGTCTGAGGTCCTAGACAGACCCAAGGATGCCTAGAGAGTACCTGTGACCTTTCTGTGCAGAGAAGTGTAATACAGTAGTTAAAGGTCCAAATTCTGAGGTAGTATGCACATGGATTCAAGTTCCAGCTTTACTTCTCAACAGTGATATGTTCCTGGGCAAGTCATGCTACTTTTAATTATGCAGTGGCGTTATACATTAAACTGGGCAAGTACAATTATGTACTTTATAAAAGGTTGTCATAAAATTTAAATAATGTAATGCTACTGTTGTTATTAGTGTTGAATCAGGAACAGCTACTAATTCAGATTCTTTTAATGTCAAAATACTGCTTTAAGTGATATACATAGATGTATATTTGTATCAGTAGAAATAAGTATGTTTTGTGGTTTTTATGCAAAAATGACATTGGGCATCTGTATTTTTATTTTTAAAATATTTTATTTATGTTTTTCCCTTTCATATAAACATGTTTATTGAGGTATAGCAGTCATACAGTGAAATGAAGTATATGCTGAGGTGTATAATTTGATTAGTTTTAAGACATGACTTCATCAACGTGAACCATACCCCTATCAAGGCATGGAATATTTCAATCATTCCAGAAAGCCACATTGTGCTTTATCCAAGTTAAATCCTCCTACCATCCTATCATCCCAGAAGTGCATCCTTTACTGAGTTATAATCATAGATTGGCTTTGCTGCCCTAGGACTTCATTTAAATGGAATCAATCAATATATATTCTGAATTCTTTTCAGAAAAAATATTTTGGAGATTTTTCCATGTGGCTATGTGTAACAGTAGTTCATTCTTTTAAATTGCCAAGGAGCACTCCTTTTTTTTTTTTTTTTAATTTTTTTTTTATTAGTGGAGGCTAATTACTTCACAACATTTCAGTGGGTTTTGTCATACATTGACATGAATCAGCCATAGAGTTACACGTATTCCCCATCCCGAACCCCCTTCCAACTCCCTCTCCACCCGACTCCTCTGGGTCCTCCCAGTGCACCAGGCCCGAGCACTTGTCTCATGCATCCCACCTGGGCTGGTGATCTGTTTCACCATAGATAATATACATGCTGTTCTTTCAAAACATCCCACCCTCACCTTCTCCCACAGAATTCAAAAGTCTGTTCTGCACTTCTGTGTCTCTTTTTCTGTTTTGCATATAGGGTTATCGTTACCATCTTTCTAAATTCCATATATATGTGTAAGTATGCTGTAATGTTCTTTATCTAAGGAGCACTCCTTTTATATCACACTTTCCCATTTTCCTACAGATGGAAATCTGGTGTTTTCATTCTAGTACTAAAATAAAGCAGCTATGTTGTTGTTGCTGTTCAATTGCTCAATTATGTCTGACTCTTTGTGACCCCATGGACCGCAACACACCAGGCTTCCCTGTCCATCACCAATTCCCGGAGCTTGCTCAAATTCATGTCCATCAAGTCGGCGATGCCATCCAACCATCTAATCCTCTGTCATCCCTTCTCCTCCTGCCTTCTATCTTTCCCACCATCAGAGTCTTTTCAAATGTGTCGGTTAGTTGCATCAGGTGGCCAAAGTATTGGAGCTTCCGCATAAGTCCTTCCATTGAATATTCAGGGTTGATTTCCTTTAGGATCACCTGGTTTGACCTCCTTGCAGTCCAAGGAACTCTCAAGAGTCTTCTCCAATACTGCAGTTCAAAAGCATTAATTCTTCAGTACTCAGAGTTCTTTATGGTCCAACTCTCACATCCATACATGACTACTGGAAAAACCACAGCTTTGACTAGATGGGACCTTTGTCAGCAAAGTAATGTCTCTGCTTTTAAATACACGGTCTAGGTTTGTCACAGCTTTTCTCCCAAGGAGCAAGTGTCTTTTAATTTCTGTTCTTAAATATATTTCTCCATCTAAAGGCTTTTGGAAGACTATGATCTGAATTTCAGTTCAGTTCAGTTCAGTTGCTCAGTCGTGTCTGACTCTTTGCGACCCCATGGGCTGCAGCATGCTTAGGCTTCCCTGTCTATCACCAACTCCCGGAGCTTACTCAAACTCATGTCCATCAAGCCAGTGATGCCATCCAACCATCTTATCTTCTGTCAGCTCCTTCTTCCACCTTCAATCTTTCCCAGCATCAAGGTCTTTCCTAGTGAGTCAGTTCTTCACATCAGGTGGCCAAAGTATTGGAGTTTCAGTCAACTTCAGCATCAGTCCTTCCAATGAATATTCAGGACTGATATGACTTAAGTGATCTGACTTAAGCATCTTTTATTTTCAACACATAGAGTAGACTTCTCCTGAGAGAGAGGTGCTTAGACAATAGGTCCTGATATTAATAGAAGAAAAAGGTAAATATTTTCCAACTTGTTTCTTTGCTTTTTCATATATGTATGTATGTATATATGCATTTTAATGAACAAATATCACCTCCTCATCTATAGATTTTTAGAAGATAGAAATCTGACTTAAATACCTTATTTTCAGTATGTAGTTTAGACTTCCCCTAGACTATTTTTGCATATGTAATTTTTAAAAAATACAGAAGACCCAGAGCCTAATTCTGAAAGAATCCACAGTCATATGAATGACAGATTTGGGGTATGACTGGGGACTGGAATGGACACAGAGCTCTTTTAATTCTGCCTAACAAAGCCACAGGCTAATGTTAAAGAATGTTTGTGTGATCTCTCCAGTGGGGAATCAGTTACTCTAACACAGGAGTCTTTATAGAGATCCAAAGTAATCATAAAACTATTATAACCACAAGACCTCTTCATGATTATCCCCTCAATAGTGAATGCTCCCTTTTTAAGCCAGCTCTTATATTCAGAGAAGGATTGTAGTATCTCCAGCCTGGAAGAAATCCCTATTTCTGTGGCTAATTTACTTCATCTCTGTGGTTCTTGGATGAAGGATGGAGTGGAAACCACCCCAGGTGATTGACTCTGAATTCTAGTCTTAAGCAATGTATGAAGAGCTTCAGTAATCTTTAGCCATTTAGCCTGCCTTCCTTCCCTGGGAAATACTGTCCAGCTATTCCCTGATGGCTCAACTGGTAAAACATCTGCCTGCGATTCGGGAGACCTGGGTTCGATCCTTATGTTGGGAAGATCCCCTGGAGAAAGGAATGACTGCCCATTCCAGTATTCTGGCCTGGAGAAGTCCATGGACAGAGGAACCTGGCAGGCTACAGTCCATGGGGTTGCAGAGTCAGACATGACTGAGTGACTTTCACTTTCATCCCCATATCTCAGTAAATTGTTTACCATGGGCAACCTTCTGATTTATGGCCCTGGGCATTCTTAGGATTGTGAAGAGAGATGGAAAGTGCATGATTACCATGTTAGAGCTGTGAGGGGAAAGCCTGTCTTTGGACCTCAGATGCTATGAGGAGGGCACCCATGAACATAGTTCCTCTCTCACGATGTAAGTATCTTATTTACACTGACATTTCCTGCTCTGACCCAGTGCTGCACACGTGGGATAAATATATATAGATAGATAAATATTCATGGAAGGGAGAATGAAATAAGATAGAATGCGATGAATGGAGGAACTGAAAAGCAAGGAGATCATTTATATTGGAGGTCAGCTATCTGGTGGAGAGGGAGAAATAACAATTCAGCTAATTGTAAGTTATAAAGCAAGGTTAGAACTTTCAGTTTACCGTGAACTCACACACTTGTCGTTTTTTGCTTAACATTTATGTTCTATATTAGACTGTAGATAGATAAATATTCATGGAAGGGAGAATGAAATAAGATAGAATGCGATGAATGGAGGAATTGAAAAGCAAGGAGTTCATTTATATTGGAGGTCAGCTATCTGGTGGAGAGGGAGAAATAACAATTCAGCTAATTGTAAGTTATAAAGCAAGGTTAGAACTTTTAGTTACCATGAACTCACACACTTGTCGTTTTTTGCTTAACATTTATGTTCTATACTAGACTGTAAACTCCATAAAGGTAGAAACTGTAATTTTTTAATGACAATACTGTTAATTTGACCTAAAGAGTCTAGTTTCTGAACCCTGGGAAAGAAACTAAGTGGGACACTGATGTAGGGTGGTGTAGGATATTTCATGTTTGTGTTTCACAGGTTTATTTTTTATCATTTTATTTTTCAAATACTTACCTATCTATTTATTTAGCTGAGCCAGGTCTTAGTTGCAACAGGAATCTAGCATGAGGGATCTAGTTGCCTGACCAGGGCCCTCGCATTGGGAACATGGAATCTGAGTGGCTGGACCACCAGGGAAGTCCCCCCACAGGGTTTAGATTGACACTTAGCACAACATTTATTTCATAAATGAACACTTGATTGAAACAAAAATTGGGAAAGCCTGATAGCAGTGGATCTTTGTGTTCTTAGAATTTATTAGAAAAAAACTACTTTGGTGAATATGATATGGAAGCACCAGGTCTTTTTCCATGTTCACTTAACTTTGTCTTACAAATCCACTGAGTGATGCCAGCAAAAAGTGTATCAGGTAAGGTAGTGGGATTTCAACCTGTTACTCCATAAGGAGAATTTTTCAGAATTATCAAACCTCCTTTGAAAACATTTCTACACAGGTCACATCGTGATCTGTTTGCCATTTGTAAAGTAAAACACCATCGTGAAAAAGAATATTAATGCCATATAGAAAAACCCTACCTTTCCCAGTTAATAAATGTCAGATTGCTCATTTCAGCTGCATGGAAAAAAAGGAATCATAAAATAAGATCATAAGATCATAACCTCCTATGATTTTTGAATCAAAATGGAGATTAAGAAATAAAGGTTTGATAATCCTTAATGTTTGCTCTTTGAGAAGTCTGCTATTTGTTTAGAGCAGGGCTGGCATACATGCTCGGATGGATGGTTATGATCAGGCTCTTTTTCATCACCCTGTCCTTGTAGTGTTCATTTATGCAAATTTTCTTGCTCCTGTTCTGAGCCCTGTTTTAAGATGAGAGTGAGAGTATCAACATAACCAAATGCACTTGGTATATTCCATCTGCCTCTAGTTTCTTGGCCCTGTGGTTTTGGGTGGCCATCTTTAACCTACAACAGATAGCTTGCATTGCCTTTTCTTCAAATCTTCTAAAGATTTGGTTATTTATATATAAAGTATTAAACAATAATAGACATTTAAGCAGTGTCTGGAGGTGGTTGCCATGTCTGAAAACATTTTAGTAGGTTTGATTCATGTCCTAAATTTTGGACATTTATTATATACATTGATATATACAAAATAGTTTATTGATACAATGATATAATTAAAGATAAAATAGTATAGTGTTTCCAGACTTTCAGCTACCATATATTATAATCGTAATGTACACATTCTATAACCCACACCTCCACTATTCATTATCTCCCTGGACATATGCTCAGTTCAGTTCAGTTACTCAGTCATGTCCAACTCTTTGCCACCCCATAGACTGCAGCATGCCAGGCCTCCTTGTCGATCACCAACTCCTGGAGTTTACTCAAATTCATGTCCATTGAGTCAGTGATGCCATCGAGCCATTTCATCCTCTATCATCCCCTTCTCCTTCCACCTTCAATCTTTCCCAGCATCAGGGTCTTTTCAAATGAGTCAGCTCTTCGAATCAGGTGGCCAAAGTATTGGAGTTTCAGTTTCAGCATCAGTTCTTCCAATGAATATTCAGGACTGATTTCCTTTAGGATGGACTTGTTGCATCTCCTTGCAGTCCAAGGGATTCTCAAGAGTCTTCTCCAATGCCAGAGTTCAAAAGCATCACTTCTTCGGCACTCAGCTTTCTTTCTAGTCCAACTCTCATATCCATACATGGCTACTGGAAAAACCATAGCCTTGACTAGACGGACCTTTGTCTGCAAAGTAATGTCTTTGCTTTTTAATATGCTGTTAGGTTAGTCATAACTTTCCTTCCAAGGAGCAAGCATCTTTTAATTTCATAGCTGTAGTCACGATCTGCAGTGATTGGAGCCCAAGAAAATAAAGTCTCTCACTGTTCCCCCATCTATTTGCCATGAAGTGATGGGACCAGATGCCTTGATCTTCATTTCATGAATGTTGAGTTTTAAGCCAACATTTTTACACTGTTCTTTCACTTTCATCAAGAGGCTCTTTAGTTCTTCTTCACTTTCTGCCATAAGGGTGGTGTCATTTGCATATCTCAGGTTATTGATATTTCTCCCGGCAATCTTGATTCCAGCCTGTGCTTCATTCAGCCTGGCATTTCACATGAAGTACTCTGCATAGAAGTTAAATAAGCAGAGTGACAGTGTACAGTCATGATGTACTTCTTTCCCAATTTGGAACCAGTCTGTTGTTCCATGTCCATTTCTAACTGTTGCTTCCTGACCTGCATACAGGGTTCTCAAGAGGCAGGTCAGGTGGTCTGGTATTCCCATCTCTTTCACAATTTTCTACAGTTTGTGGTGATCCACACAAAGGCTTTGGTATAGTCAGTAAAGCAGAAGGAGATGTTTTTCTGGAACTCTTGCTTTATCAATGATCCAACGGATGTTGGCAATTTGATCTCTGGTTCCTCTACCTTTTCTAAATCCAGCTTGAACATCTGGAAGCATGGTTCAGGTATTGCTGAAGCCTGGCTTGGAGAATTTTGAACATTAGTTTGTTAGCGTGTGAGATGAGTATAATTGTGCAGTAGTTACAGCAGTCTTTGGCATTGCCTTTCTTTGGGTTTGGAATGAAAACTGACCTTTTCCAGTCCTGTGGCCACTGCTGACTTTTCCAAATTTGCAGGCATGTTGAGTGCAGCACTTTCACAGCTTCATCTTTTAGGATTTGAAATAGCTCAAACTGGAATTTTATCTCCTCCACTAGCTTTGTTCGTAGTGATGCTTCCTAAGGCCCACTCTACTTCGCACTCCAGGATGTATGGCTCTAGGTGAGTGATCACACCATCGTGATTACCTGGGTCATGAAGATCTTTTTTGTACAATTCTTCTGTGTATTCTTGCCACCTCTTCTTAGTATCTTCTGTTTCTGTTAGGTCCGTACCATTTCTGTCCCTTTATTGAGCCCTTCTTTGCATGAAATGTCCCCTTGGTATCTCTAATTTTCTTGAAGAGATCTCTAGTCTTTCCCATTCTATTGTTTTCCTCTATCTCTTTGCATTGATCACTGAGGAAGGCTTTCTTATCTCTCCTTGCTATTTTTTGGAACTCTGTATTCAAATGGGTATATCTTTCCTTTTCTCCTTTGCCTTTCTCTTCTTTTCACAGCTATTTGTAAGACCTCCTCAGACAACCTTTTTGCATTTCTTTTTTTTAGGAATGGTCTTGATTCCTGCCTCCTGTACAATGTCACGAACCTCCATCCATAGTTCTTCAGGCATTCTGTCAGATCTAATCTCTTGAATCTATTTGTCACTTCCCCTGTATAATCCTAAGTGATTTGATGTAGGTCATACCTGAACGGCCTAGTGGTTTTCCCTACTTTCTTCAACTTAAGTCTGAATTTGGCAATAAGGAGTTGATGATCTGAGCCACAGTCAGTTCCCTGTCTTGCTAACTGTCTAGAGCTTCTCCATCTTTGACTGCAAAGAATATAATCAATCTGATTTCAGTATTTGCCATCTGGTGATGTCCATGTGTAGAGACTTCTCTTGTGTTGTTGGAAGAGGGCCTGTGCTCAAAAAGGCACAAATTAGAATAGTAAGTTTAAAGCAATAATGATTGCACTGGCAAAAAATGAAAGGTAAAGTTCTAAATGTTCATTTAGGTAGGTCTGGTCAAATAAATGCTATGTATGTAGGAATGAATAAGGTAAGATAATGATAAATACATATAATAATATGTAAGAATAACCCTCTTACACATAAACTATGAAATGTGGAAAAAATACGAAAACATCTACTTAAGGGCTCGAGAGAATAATTGAAAGTTGGAAGACTTGAAGGAAATGAGAACTTAGTTTGTGATTTTTGTGGCTTTTCCTTATGGTTAGCAATGATTGTGGCACAGGGCAGGGTAGATAAAACTCTAAAAGTTAGCTAGAGACAGAGCTTGGGGCAAACACTTGTTAAACTGGAGGGCCATTTTTAACAGTAGGCCACAACTTTCTGCCTTGGTTTAATAATTTGTGCAAAGAGGCAAATGATTATCAAGTTTTAAGATGTGGAAATATAATGAAAGTATTGGGCTCTTTCCCAAAAAAGAAAAAATAGTAAAAAGAACATAAGCACACAAAAATCCTGCATGTCATTGAAGAAGTGTCATAGATTCTTAAAATCCATTTCTAATCTCTAGTTTTAAAATACACATGTGTGCACATGCACACACACACACACACATACCCCTGTGTGTAGGTTAGATCCCCTTCATGGCAGAGGCCAGCTTAAGGTTGTTAGGCTAAGTAATATAATGGATTAAAAATTCAGGATAAAAAATTTCTTTAAGGATGATAACACTGTGATCATTTGATCTGGAGTAAATATAAACTCTTGCACTTTGCCCTAAATAATTAATTACAGATTTACAGAATGACAAAGACATGACTCAGTAGTCCCATAAACAGAAAAAAAAGTTCTGGAATTTTGTTGATAATAAGCTCCATTATGTACTATAAATAATATTATGTGCCTGCCAAAAAAACAAATGTGATCTTCAGTTGTTTTAATGGAAATTAAGGTTTTAGGACTGCAGTGAACAATATGGCAGCCCTTAGCTACTTATGATTGTTTAAGTTTAAATAATATAAAAAACCCAGTGCTTCAGTCACATCAGCCACCGTTCAAGTGTTCAGTAGTTAACATGTGGTTAGGTGACTGTCATATTAGCATTGAATAGAACGTTTCCGTCTTCACAAAGGTTCTACTGGATAACTCTGCTCTGGAGCAAGAGAAGTAAGAGTTACACTCTGCATTTGTCAGAACATTCCTGCTATAGTAGGCACGTGCTGTTTGCTGCTCAGAATGGGTTCTTCCCTTTTCCTGTAAATAGAATGTTGACTGGCCTATGGAGAACGTCTCCTTTCCATTGTCAACCATGTTATGTGTATGGGCTTGGTGCCTCTGCTAGCCTTATTAGCCAGCCAAAGAGATCCTCATGACTCCCACAGGGCAGTGTGGTTTAAGTTTGGAGGACTGAGACCTACGGCAGGCCTTTTGCTAGCATATATGGAGAGTCCAGACTTGTCAGGCAGCTGTCTGAGAATGGAACCAAATACAGTGGATTATAGAACAGAGAGACAAAGGGAATTGAAAACTTGGTGACACTGCTTGAACATCTGGATCAAGCTTCATCTGAAGCCCACCCATCAACTGTTAGATTACACAAACTCATAACCTCCCTTCAGTGTTTAAGTATGTAAGTTGGCTTTCCTACCACTTGAAACGTGAAGAACCCTAAATGATATCTTTGATAAATTGAGTTCAGTTGTGCATGTTCCTATTTGGAAAATGATACAGCATAATGGAATGTTTTCAGAGGAGAAAGACCAGGAGGGTGAAAGAACTTCAAGGAAATATCCCTCTTTTATTCCCATGACCAAATTAAGTCTTCATTCCCAGGCTAATCCAAGTGGCTGATGTGACCATTTTGACATTTCATAAATTCCCCTGGGAAACAGAATTCTAAAAACTTCTAGTCTTCATTTAAAGTGGTATGGTTAGAAGGAAGAAGACCATATGATGAAGTCACTGAGTCCACAGATCTCCTAGTATCACCAGGACAAAAAATAAGAGAGAAAATCATGTAAAATTACTTTGCTTTTAAATGTAAGTGACACTCATACCAGCACGAGGCTACATTTTAATAACTATGCTACTACAAATTGTGTCACTTTAGTTGGATGATATTATAAAAGAAAACCAGTGGATATTATTTCTGTGTCATTTTCCAATCCAGTACATTTTTATAAAATTCTACAGATTGAGTTAATATTTTAGAGCTGTATATATAATGAAATTTAAAATATTCTTTGACAATTGCTCTCCTGGAAGGCTGATAGAAATGTTCAATAAAGGGTTGCAGAGAATTGTTTTCAGAGGCTTGAGGGAAAAGTAGAGAGACTTATTCTGTACTCTTAAAAAAATTTTAAGCTCCTTTTTTTGTCTAATCAAGTCAGCTGTCCACTTACTCCTTTGCCACCCCTGCCTCAAACCCCTATGGCCCCACCTTTGGAATTAAAAGTTACAGATTCTTCAGAGGTTACAAACTATAACGTAGAAATTCACAACCTTGTTTGTACACTGGAATCACCTGAGGGACTTTAAAAATATAGACATTATTTAACATAAAATTACCATATGATCCAGCAATCCACTCACCCAAATGAATTGAAAGCAGAGACTCAAACAAATACTTGAGCATTATTCACAATAGCCCAAATGTGGAAATGAATGCCCATCAATGGATGGATGGGTAGATAAAATGTCATCTATACATACAATGGGATATTGTTTAGCTTTAAAAAGGAAGGCGATTCAGACACATGCTACAATATGGGTGAGCCTTGAACATTGTGCCAAGTGAAATAAGCCAGACACAAAAGGACAAATGTATGATTTCACTTATATGAGCTACCATGAATAGGCAACTTCATGGAGACAGAAAGTAGAAGAAACAGTGGTTACCAGAATGCTGTGGGGAGAGACGAATGGAGAGTTATTGCTTAATGGGTACAGAGTTTACTTTTGGAATGATAAAAAAAAAAAAAAGTTCTGCAGATGAATGTTGATGATAGTTGTACAGTAGTGTTTGTTAGTCACTCAGTTGTGACCAACTCTTTTTAACCCCATGAACTATTATAGCCTGCCAGGCTCCTCTATCCTTGGAATTCTCCAGGCAAGAACAATACTGGAGTGGGTAGCCATTCCCTTCTCCAGGGGATCTTCCTGACCCAGGGGTTGAACCCAGGTCTCCTGCATTGCAGGCAGATTATTTACTGTCTGAGCCACCAGGAAAGTCCATACAATAGTGAGTGTACCTAATGTCACTTAATTGTACAGTTCAGATAAAATGTGAATTTTCTGTTTTTTTGTATTTTATATATATAGAGAGATAGATAGATGCCACCCTCAGAGATTCTTATGTAGATGGCCTGGTATGCAGCCAAAGTATTGGAATGGTATAGGCCACTCAGGTATTTCTAATGTGCAGCCTCATGCCTCAAAGTCTGGACAGGTAATAAAAATGAATAAAAGTATCTGGATGGGACTGCAAAGACAGGGAGAGCACAGGTTTGTCTTAAAGGGGCAGCTGCCAGCACTTGGCCCTGATTAATTTCTCCCCTGAGAGAATACAGGTCCCAGAGTGGCCAGATCTTTTGAAATATTTTAAAAAGCAAACATAAACCTGAAATGTTTTTAGGAAACTTCATTTTTAAGTGATCCTAACTGACTCAAATTTTAAAAGCAACGAAGTATCTAATGACAAAATAAAATATGTCTGAAGGCTGTATGTTGGTTACCAACCATCTCCATTTGCCTAGGACCGCCCATGTTTTTAGTATAAGAAGCCATCTTGGAAAATCACACAGTCCCAGGCAAACCAGGGTGGCTGGCCACCCCAGTAGGCTAACTGGCTTATATCTTCTGGTCTGAAGAGGCAGAGCATTAACATTCACTTGATTCCCTTCAGTGATCACAGGCAGGAAAGAATGAAAGAAGGGATCTTGGAGGAGTTTTTATCTCCCTTTGATATTCATCAGCAGTCCCTCTACCCCAAGTCACTTCAAATAAATATGTATTCTGAGTAAAAACAGCAACTTGCTAAGCAAACCCAGCCTTAAGACAAATCTCACAGCATTCCTCTTAATTAGGTTTGAATTTTCAGGCTCCTACTATACTCATTGGTCAAGTTTTTATTAAACTATGTGGTTCTGACATTTTCCCCCACTTATAATCAGCTGTTCTATTTGTGGAGATCTTTCCTTGGTGTATAATAGAGTTATTAACATAGGTGTCTGTGATGTGATTTATAGGAAGAAATACATATTTGGTCTTCATTCCCATTTCTGGCACAGAGCTCCTAAAACCCTTGGAATTTCTAGCCACAAAGGTGTCTTTTGTTAGTCAGGTGACTTTTGGAAAGCAACCAAGGGTGGGGCCTGGTTGCCAGGAGAAGCAACCATGTGATTAGAGGGTTGGAACTTTCAGTCTCACCTCCCTAAGTTGTAGGGAGGGGAGAGGGGCTGGAGGAATGAATTGGCCAATGGCCAATGCCAGTGATTTAATCAATCATGCCTATGTAATAAAACCATCATAAAAACCCAAAGGGACTGGGTTTGGAGAGCTTCTAGGTTGATGAACACATGGAGATGCTGAGAGAGTAGCATGCCTGGAGAGGTTATAGAAGCTCTTTGCTCTTTCCCCACACCTTGTCCCATGCATCTCTTCCATAGCAATGTTACTGAGTTATATCCTTTCATGATACACTGAGTAAATGGATTTCCTGAATTCTGTGAGTCACTCTAGAAAATTAATCAAACCAGGCAGAGAGGGAGGAATGTGGAGTCACTGATTTATAGTCAGTCGATCAGGAGTGCAAGTATAACCCTGAACTTATAACTCAATCTTGTGGGACTGAGACCTTAACCTATGGGATTTGATGCAAGCTCTGGATAGATAGTGTTCATTTCTGAATTGAATTGCAGGACCCAGCTGGCGTTGGGGAATTTCTTGGTGGTTGGGGAAAACCCCTCATCTACAGTGAAATTGGGTACAGAACTTTCAATGACAGCATTTAGGGCTATTCACAAATATTCAGGTTCCTCTCTTTCTAATCACATGGCCTTTCTCCATCTTACTGACCAATCCTCCAGATGTTAGGACTTGCCTTCCCCATAATTATGTGAGCTGGTTCCTTTATAATAAATCTCTCTCTCTCTCTCTCTCTATATATATATATATATATATATGCACATGTGCGCACACACATAGACACATGTATCATATATATATATATATATATATGTATGTATGTATGTATATACACACATAAACATCTTATTGGTTTTGTTTTTCTGGAGAACCCTAATACAGCATGGCATGTAAACATGGCTTAGAAGCCCTGTTATGGAAAAAAAAAAAAAAAGAAGCCCTGTTATGTTTTCAAGTTGTTTCTCCTCTTTGACTGATGCTCAAGGCCCTTCTCAATCAAGATTAGACCTCAGCCTTTCTACGCTATACAACTGATAATGCAGCCTCACTGGACTCCCCCAACATGAGGGAATCCATACCTCCATACGTGTGCATACTCCTTTTCCTATGCTTAGAGTGCCCTTCCTTTCCTCTGGAAGAATCTTTTTTTTTTTTTTTTTTTTTAGCCATCACCACTGTCTATTTCCATATTCCCCAAATATTATCCTTTCATATTATCCCAAATATAAGTTAAAAAAAAAAAGTGTTAGTCCCTCAGTTGTGTTTGACTCTTTGTGACACCGTGGACTGTAGCCCACCAGGCTCCTCTGTCCATGGAATTCCTGAGGCAAGAATACTGGAATGGGTGCCCATTCCCTTCTCCAGGGGATCTTCTCACCAGGGAAGCCCATCCCAAATATAAACTCTGTTTCTATGGAACAACAACTCCCACTCCCCCTTCCCTCAGTCCCTGGTAGCTTCTATTATATCTTCTCTCTTTATGAGTTTGCTTATTTGGTACCTCATATAAGTGGAACCATATGATAGCTGTCCTCTGTATCTGGCTCATTTTACTTAGCAGAGTGTTTTCAAAGTTCACATATTCTGTAGCATGTATCAGGCTTTCATTCATTTTAATGGCTGAATAATGGTCTGTTGTATGTACATGCCATATTCTCTTTGTTTTGGATTCGGTTGTTTATTTTGTTGTTGTTGTTGAGTTGTAGGAGCTCGTTTTATATTCTGGACTTTACAGTTATACATTATCAGATACATGACTTGCAAATATTCTCTCCTGTTCTAAGGATTGCCTTTAACTGTCATGATAGTGTCCTCTGATGTATATTTTTAATTTTGATGAAGTCTGATTTATCTTTTTTCTTCTTTGTGTTTTTGATTTCATATCCAAATAATTATTAACAAATCCAATGTCATGAAGATTTCCCTTTATACTTTCTTTTAAGAGTTTTATACTTTTGAATCTTATGTTTATGTCTTTGATCCATTTGGAGTGAATTTTTGTATACAGTGTGAAGTCAGGGTCCAACTTCATTCTTTTGCATATGACTATCCAGTTTTCCCAGCACCATTTGCTGAAAAGATTATCTTTTCCCCATTTAATTATCTTGGCACTCTTCTCTAAAGTTAATTGCCCACCCATGTAGGTAAGAGTCTATTTTTAAAAACTACATAAAATTTGTTATTTTTAGTCTGATATTTTGAAGATTATAACAGGATAGAAAGAGGTAAAAAAAATTCTCATAATTTACTACCCTGATCAACTTGTTAATATATTTCCTCTTTTTTTTTTCTAATTATATAGCAAAATGCAGATAAATGTAGTAGGCAAAAATGGAAGACAAAGTGGAAAGGGTTAAACAGTATCTGTATTAAATTTGTATTTATATTTGTTTTATTGTAGTCATCTACAAAAATAGGTGGTGCTTTAGTTGCTCAGTCGTGTCCAACTTTTGCAACCCCATGGACAGTAGCCCACCAGGCTCCTCTGGCCATGGGATTTCCCAGGCAAGAATACCGGAGTGGGTTATCATTTCCTTCTCCAAAACATATAAATATGTGTATGTGTGTGTGTGTGTGTACATAGATACATATATGTATATAGATTATATGTAATTCACTCAGCATTACACCCTGGATATCTGCCATACAACTATTTATTCTTAGATACATGTACCATAGTTTAAGGTACACCTCGGAAGTCACCATTTCTGAAAAGATTTGCCCAGCCTTCCTAACCCCAGGTAAAATCTGGGTACATTTCACGCTCTTGGTATCCTTGGGAACCTTCTACTCTCCTGCATAAGGACACTTGTGCCACATACAGAGCAGAGAGTAGGTGCTTGGTAAATGTTCATTACATTAGAGATGGTGCTTCACAGAGATGTTCACAGAGGTATTCAGTAAATGGTCATCCTGAACATGTGGCATCCATCATAATCCTTTCTTCCATCTTTTTTATACCATCTCACTAGGCATCAGCAGGATTTCAGGATAGGTCTGGCAAGTGCTGGCTAACCAGCAAGTATTATGGAGGCCATCAGTGTTGTACACATGGCCCAGGCTTGGCTCCCAAACCCTCTGAATTAAGGATATGGAAGAAGTTCTGCCTCAAGATGCCCATTCAATTTTATTTTTCTCTGCTGCTCAAAATACAAGGCAGATCATTTGCAGGAAGGAGGAAATGAAGTAATAGTTCTTCTAGCTAGGTGTTACCTCACTACTTTCTCGGTATCCCTTGCTTTGAAGGTACCCGTGGTCTGAAGAGTACTGCTATTCCTATGCATTAGGTAGCCTGACCCCTGTGGCTGTTCTCAGTTCTTCAGGGTAAGGATATAGCAAACGCATCCTCAGGTAGTTTCAATCGCTTCAGCTCCTTTCCCCTCTCTCTCCACACCTTACACTAAACCCAGGAGGTGGCAGTGGACTCAGAACTCCTCGACTCTGGCTACGCCACTTACTTAAAAGATTATGAAAGTCATAAAAATGTCAACTTCTGTACTTCAGCTCTGTAAACTACACATGCAGAGATCTCTCCACTCACTCCCCATTTCTACAGCTTGAGCAAGAAGCCTTTAGCTTCACGCTTGAATAACAAATAGAATAGCAACCATCCTTTGTCAGCCCGTCTTCAAATGTTGCTCCAGTCCCGGCACCAGAAACAAGTTCCAGACTGTAGAAAAGAACACTCTGGGACTGTCACTCTTACTTTTACTCATTGTCATGCACAAGACCTTTTGAGGAAAATCTATCTGCTTAAATGGAGAAATAGTAGTTGCAGAATGATACAAGGCTCAGAAAATGTATGATTTCATGGTATTTGTATAAGTAATCAATACTAAAATAAAATAGCAACAAAGACAAATTAAACTTCAAGTCTCTGCCAGGCATTCAGCTGAATGCTGTACACATTTTATATAATTTCCATGATACTATGGCCACTTTACAGTTGAGGAAATAGACTTTGAATCACTGTTGAAGGTTGCACAGCTAGTCTGTGGTTACTTGAAAATTAGCAGTGTATCCACGTCAGAGTCGAAGCTGTTTTTCTTACACCATCCTCCTTACTAACCTTTATTTAAGCTCTTTAATTCAAAAGAAAACCAATGTATATGTACATATTTCATGGGAAAGTTAAAGATACACGCATCTTTACAGGAGAGTCTCCCAGAAACTGAAATCCTCAGAAAGAGCTGGAGCTGGTACTTAGAGTCTACCAGCATGCAGTGGTATCTGCCCACCACCTGTCTCCCTTGTTTCTCCATTCTGTGCACCGGCCCTCTACTTGGAGTCTCCACAGTGAGTATGCTGCTTAAAGAGTTAGAACTAGTATCTATGTGTGGGCATTGCCAGTAGAATTTCTCCTATAGCCTAAGAAAGAAATTTTAATAGTCATCCCTGGGAGAATTTAGGCAGGGATGAAGGATTATTGTTAGTCAGTAATCTTGTCGGTCAGATTCTGCTGTGAAGAAGTCGTTGGGATAAAGCTCTCTTCTGTTTGTAGGATCACAGGTGAAAAGATCCCAGAGGATCCCTTGTAGCTTTTTTTGTGGTTTGCTTTCTCTGGGATATTCCTCCTCACAATCCAGAAGCACACAGAGGGATGACGTTTTTGAATCCATGTTGGTTCAGCCAGACTCTGTTCCTTGCCATAAACAACTGGACTAGGAAAGTTACTAGATCCACAATGAGCCAGTTGGTTTCCCATCCTCCAGAATTTGGAACTGGGATGAAGAGAAGCAAGTCAGGGTTGATATCTTAAACTGAGGAAATTTAAACTGAAGAAAGTTGTACTCACCGTGGAGATCCCAGGTTCACTGGGTGGGAGAAACAAGGGAGACAGGAGGTGGGGAGACACCACTGCGTCCTCGTAAACTCTAAGTGCCAGCTCCAGTTCTTTCTGAGGATTCCAGCTTCTGGGAGACACTCCTGCACCTTTATCATCAATGGGTTTCTTTTGCCTTCAACCAATAAGAAGCAGCTCAACTAAGAAAAGGATGAGTAGGGATCAGCCCTCTCTTTGAACATGAGCAAAAGGACAGGCAGGCAGATCTCTGGATGGGATCCCATTCCTCCATTTGCTTTGCCTTTGCCACCCAGGAATCTGTGAAATCTCAGGAAGATCCATTTCTGTGTTAGCGGAGTTGCATGAGTGCAAGGGAGATTTGTGGGGCTTTGTTTGATTTAGCCGTGGCTTAAGGGGTTTAGTAGAGAGAAGAGTACAAGTGAAGGAAAGGTTACCCCACAAAGGAAGCTCAGGAAATGCGTGTTTTAAACCAAGTCCAACCATTACATCTAAGTTTGGTCCAAGTCTCTTTCTCTTTAGGTGTGGGAGAAGTTGTTTTCACTTCTGTAGAAGTTCATAGAGATTCTTGGTTCATACGTGATAAATCACTTCTGAGGATGGCTTTGAGGTGAAACTAGTGGAGCCTGTCTGCTGCTTTTCAGTGAAGCATTTGGGGCCACCTCTTGAGCAAACTCTTGCATTGGGCATGCTTAACCAGGAGAAACGTTACCCCAGAGAGACAAATAATCTTCCCATTCTTAAGGAAGTCTGGATTATTTTTCCAGCACACATGGACAACTCATAATTATTCTTAAGTAACCCTGAGAATTTTAACATGAATTGAGTTATGTGTTTCTTGTTAAATGGATCAAATTTCAACAAAGCCCGGGAAACATCTTGAAAAATCACATGAATGCAATTTCCAAAGAAAACAATCCAAGAATTACTGCCAAAGAGTTTTATTTCCACTAGGAAGGAAGAGAAGAGTTTCATTTTGCCCCCCACACAGACTGTATGTTCAATTTGTGGTCTGCAATGGAAAATTTTGCTGATTTTGCTGAATTCAGGGGAGGAAAGGCATGAAGGAGACTATTGTTATTTAAGTGATAAAACTGTCTTTCTTTCCTCTAGTATTAATATATCATTAGCATTTTCATTTTGATTCTGCTGATATAAATACTGAATTTTAATGGCATGTGATGTACTGTGGGAGGGGGGACAAGGAGTTTACCCCATGATGCTTGTCTCATGGGCCTTGTATAAAGACCTACAAGTAGGGCACTGCCAGCCCACACAATGCCCTTGTGTGAATTAGAAAAAGATGCCCCTTCCCAGCATATGTGGCCTTGTGGGCAGCCAGTGAGCACAGGGGACATTTGTGCAAATTAGGGAAAAAACACCTCTTTCTCTGGTGGGCACAGCATTGTACCATGGTGTAAATCTTGATTTCATCCTTCTTCCCTTTTGCCAGTTGCTCTTATGTTGGACACAGCTTCATTACACCATTTCTGCCTATAAGACAAGTAAGACTAATCTGGGAATCACCCATTGTCTAAAGAGATGCAGTACAACCATCATTCTTCATCTTTAGTGAGTAGAAGAATCACCTGGAAACTTGTTAGAAATACCTGAACCCCACCCCGAATATTCTGATGCAGGATAACTAAGATAGGGTCTAGGCATCATTACTGCATCATACTCCCCCAGGTACTTCTGATGCTGGTGTTCCAAGAAGAATAGTTTGGGAAGTAAAGATGTTAGAATTAAATGGTCTAGGTCATCTTGGGAGAGAAGAGATTGATGCTAGCTGAACTTATTGGAGAAGACCTAAAGAAGATGGGAAATTTTAGTTATGTGATAACTAAACTGTGATTTCTGGAACTTTTGACTAGTAGAAGAATGTTTTTGTTTCCCAAAAATGGATGATAAAAGCTCAACTACGTTTATTTGAAATTGTCCAGGAGAGAATAATGACAGCTGAAGAAAATTGTTTCTAAGATGAATCTCTGAAATAAGCTTTGCTTGGGGAACTGAAAACTTTGCAACCACTAGTGCTAACATCTGCCTTTGGACCAAAATAAGTATAAAGAACAAACATGTTAGCTTGGACTAGGCAGAGATTGACAGTGACACCAAAACACCCAGAGACATGAAACCTCTGCACCTGTCTTTCTCATTGGCTTCCCAGAACTTTCTTCCAGCAGCACCCCAACTCTCTGAAGCATCTCTGACAATACCACTGCATCCTTAATAACAGAAAATATTATACTGGAAATGGGACTGTGGTGCATATGGAATAGTGGTTTCCACTAAAAATTTCATTAGCAATTTTGAGGCCTTCAGCCCAGAGCTTTATACTTTCCTAAAGAACAATAATATTATATAATAATAAGCAAGATAAAATCCATACAGAGAATACATAGCAAAAATCATCTATTGATTATATGAGGCAGCATTTTCCCCATCATTATTGGGCAGCCCTCTATCTTTCCAACCCTTGCAATATAGAGGAAAACCCACTATATGTTGTCTGTGGTGGAGGCAATAGTTTTATCTCTAAAGATCACATTTGAAAAGGTCCAGAATGAGAAAAGTGGGAAGAGAGAGAAATAATTGCAGTTATGATATAGCAGTCCATATGCTGGCTAAGAATAGATGAAAGGCATTGCAGTTGTTGATCAGTCATTAGAAACACAACAGGGTCTTCACCTGTATAGAATCTTGAGCAATGGTGGTTCAGATAAGCCCAATACAAGGGCAGCAAGAAAATTGGAAGTTATCCCATTTGAAGCGATGGTGGGCCTTTCCACCCTCTCTTTCATAAATCAAGTATATCATCCAAGTAACAACAATTCAGTTTGTTTCTTCTTTCTTGTCAAGTTCATTGATTTGTTAGTTCTTCCTGTTGAGAACCAAAACTGAAGAAAAAGTCTATGTGAAAAAGGGAAAATTAAATTCTTCCTTCCTGTCAATTTTCTTCAGGCCATTCAGGTCAATTCACTTAGTAGAGCAACCCTGGTGGATGCTATTAGGTGATCTATCAAGGTTCAAATAAAGTAAGAGGTATCTTTAAAAAAAGTAATTCTGATTCCATTTCAATTCAACATCAAATACTGAGTAACTTTTATGAAACTGGACCTGATAGACGGGTGGAAAGGCGGTATAGAATATGTGATGGTTAAGAGCATGAATTTTGCGTCAAATAGATCTTAGTTTAACTCATATGTCTGGGACTTACTGGCTATATGTCCTCAAGAAAATTGTTCACCTCTCTGAGTTCTATAGAACCAAAATAGAACATATAACCTCATAGAGTTGTTCAGGATTTAAAATGATGAGCACAGTAACAGTGATTGGCACGTAACAAGCATCCAATGAACAGTAGGGATTGTTATATAAAGATGAAAATCATTGAATTTTACCTTCAAGGCACTCATAATTTAGTCTTAGGGATCCGCAAGGTTTTATCTGTGGAAAGACAGATAACAAATGTCTTAGACTTTGCAAGCCATTTACTCTTTCATAACTACTCAGCTCTGCTGTGGTTACATGAAAGAAGCCATAAACATATGTAAATGAATGAACACTGCTATGTATTAATAAAATTTTATTTACAAAAAGAGGTCACAAACCAAATCTGATGACCCCTGGTCCAGTAGAATAGCTTGTGAAAGTTAGAACTAGTGCATATTCTGCCCTCTTTCCTGAAAAGAATGTTTGCTGGCCCACTAAATAGTTTGTTAGTACTAATTGGTATTCTTGAGTACACCTTCTACTTTATGGAGGAAATAGGTTATGGATAATAATGTCAGCCTTTATGTTGAATTTTTTATTTCATTGAACAGTAGATTCCTGTTAACTAATTAATTAACACAATTGTAAACAATTAGTTCAGAAATGTCAAAAAGCAAGAAGTTTATAAATGTCAAAGGAATGAGTTCACAAATGTCAGTGGCTTGATACTCAGCTTTGTTTAGAATATGACTTCAAGGAGAAAGCATAGTTCATGATGGCAACAAGTGATGAAGGTTGAATTCACCAAATCACTGATTTTAAGGACTTATTGCTCTCTCTCATAAGAACTGTTTTGAAAGTATCACGCAAACTGACAAAGCTATTTCATACCTAATTGTTGTTCAGTTGCTAAGTTGTATTTAACTCTTTGCAACCCCAATTATGGTCACACAAATAATATCCTAAAACTTCTACTTGGACTATGAGATAGTAGTCTAAGCAAACCAACACAAAGTGTCTAATCACCCACTCTCAGGATTCCTCATACACAAGACCTTTAGCCCATAATCTCTCTTCCACATGTGTACAATCAGTTTAGTACTACCAGAAGTCTCTCAGTATTGTATTTCAAATAATTTTTTGTCAAAAATAGTAAAATATTTATTAAGTTTAACTTGTATAGTATTCAGGTTTTTGTATAAAAAAAAAATCCACGTAAAAACTTACTTCAGATGACAGTTGATCCAACAGCTCAAACACGTCAACAGAGTCCCTATTTTTCTCTTTCTGGTCTGCCTTTTACTGTGACAAGTTTTATTCTAAAACTTCATATTAAAAAGATGGCTTGCAGTAGCTTCTGGCGTGCCTATTTTCCTTAGTCACATGCTATAGTAATGACTGTATTTTTGTCCCAATATTCTCAGCAAAATCTAGAGAATTGCCATGTTTAGACCAGCTTAGATTTTATGTTTACATCTGACCTAATCACTGTAGTCAGGCAGCAGGAATACTCTGATTGGCGTAACCTTCATCACACCTGTAATACTGGAGGTCAAGGTGATATTAGTTCCTCTGGGATACTGGAGCTGTTGGGAGAGGGAAGGGAGGAATGCATATGTAAGAGACAACCAGTCAAGGATCAAAAAGGTCTTTTGCACCCACTGTTGAGTCATTTATGCAGGTCGAGAATAGCCCATAGAAATAGTGTTTCCTATACTCTCCCAACCCCTCTCCCCCAACTTCCATCCCTTGCTAACTGCCACTGGCCATTAAAAGATGTGGTACCTCCTTACCTTGGAAAACTTGCAGCTAGTTAGACCCAACATGTCCTAGTATCCCTTGTAATCTTTGACCACCTCTACGTGTGACCACCTCCTTTGTTATCTGTCCTCCTATGTACTCTTGCTCCATGCTTTATGCCTGGCCAAACATCTCTCCTCTCTTTTCTTTCCCAGCCCTTCCCACTAAGCCCATTAGATGAATAACATACACCCTGTCTCTTCAACTGTTTCACAGTCAGTCTCAACCTCTGTACATGTCCCTCTGACATTTTCAAACTGAAATCTATTTCTCCTAAATTCTAGGTTTTATATCTCTGTCCAAATATTTATTCAAAGTTTCTTCTTGAAAATCCTAAAGAAACCTGAAACCCAGCATGCCACACATGTCTACTCTTAGTCTGTGTTGTGGAGATTTCAAAGCATGGATGTAAATTTTTTGATGTTCCTCCCATCAAGAGGGACTCTGTTAACTTTTGCATCTGGGTAAGCTTATGACCTGATCAACAGAGCACAACAGAAGTGATGCAGTGTGATTTCTGAGGATGAGTCATAAAAACTCATGTAGCCTAGCCTCCACTTTGCTCACCAGAACACTCAGCCTTAGAGCTCTCATCCTTTAAGAAGTCTGAGTACCTTGAGGCTACCATGCTATAAGGAAGCCCAAAGCAGATAGAGATCCACGCGTCGTCTCTGGTCAACAGTCTTGACTGAGATCAGCCTTCAAATCATGCCAGCCTAGGCTTTGACATATGAGAGGAAGACTCCAGACAATTCTAGACCACAGCTGTTCTTGTTACCCCTAGCTATTTGAATGATCCCAGCTGAGACCCCAGACATCAAGAGGCAGAGATGAAACATCCTTACTGTGCCTTGTCTGAATTCCTGACACACAATATCTGTGAGCATAAGAAGATAGTAGTTGCTTTATGCCACTCAGTTTTGGGATAGTTGTTATGCATCAATAAGTAACTGGAACGCCTGTCATTCTTAGTTTGATTTCATAGCTTAGTGGCTCCTGGCCTAGGCTTCCTTTTTAAAATAAAAGCAAATGTTATTAATTTTGAGAAGAGTTTGTACATTTCATGATGCCTCCTTTCAAGCTTTGGTGTAATTTGAGACACCTTGGTGAGAAAAGGTGTTTGATATTTTATCAAGTTCATTTTCTTCCTTCTAGAATTCTGAAGAATAAGATACAGCTCTTGAAATACATAAAAACTAAAAATTTTTCTGAAATTCTCTCAGTTCAGTGCTGTGTTTCTGCATATCTGGCTTGAGAGATTTTACTTGCTGGACAGATTTTGAATTAGTTTTTTGTGCAATGAATAGCTCATTAAACTCAAAGTACCCTTACCCTCTCATTTCGCTTTTCATTATCTTTGCCCTCTTACATTATGGGCAGTGTTGGATAGTGCCAAACTTTTTAGCATCTGGAAATCATATAAAATTCAGTTTGTGAATAAACATATTCTGCCATTTCCTGGTCAATTTATTTTACTAGATACCAAAATTTGGCTTGTTCCTTTATAAATGATGAAAAGGGGCAAAATTAATGCAACTTTCAATATATATATATGTTTTTAAAATGACCATCCTGTTCCATAAAATAGTTCCACATATTAAGTAACTTAGAAAATGTTTCTGACTAAAATCCAGTTCTAAAATTGAAACTATTTATTGATTCATTCATCTAAATATTCATTCAATAAATACTTATTGAGTACCCACTGTGTATAAACCATTCTATTAGGTAATAAGAATTCAGAGGTGAGAAAATCCAAAGATATCCCTTAGAGGGATCCTAAAGAGTCATAGAAAATGCTTTCCTGGTGATTACATTCCATGAGTTTTTAGTCTCACAGAAACACATTTGCAGTGTCTCCAACTCCTTTGTCACTGTTGGCAGTAAGCAGAATCTTAGGTGGAGCTGTTTTTTAAGTCAATTAAACAATGATCAAAACTTTGCTCATTTTTCCACCACTATTTATCATCTAATTCCATGACCATTAAGATGTTATGTGTGTGATAACTATATACAGGATCATACATATAGCAAAAAGAAAACATGCACACACACAGGAAATAAAATATACTAGGCAAGGCAAAAATATGTCATGTAGTTTTAAAATGTATATTTGTACCTTAAAAAATACTTGCTACTCTAAGATTTTGCAAGGGACATCTGTTGTTTTGCCTTATCAGCATAAATTCCTTTTTCTAGTAATATCACCTTAATTTTGCTTGGGGAAATCAATGCTGTTCCATTCTCAATCTATGCATTCTGAGGGTAGTAAATTCTGCTCCCCAGATCCAGGCGTGAGCATGTGACATAAGCGCCAATCAGCAAATGCCCATCCTCAGGCCACAGTTATTGGCTCTGGGTCATTCATGTGACTCCAGCTAGTCCAATGAGAGCTTTAACCAGGTTCCTGGAAGAGCCTAGAGAGAGGCACTTGGTCTTTCCTTTAGGGTTACTACAGATCATCATGCTTCCTTGGGGCATCAGGCTACCATCTTATTACCTCATGGGAAGATTCATCCAAAGAATGGAACCAGCCCAGAAGGCAAAACTAAGTAAGATGAGGAGAGAAAAATCACACCTCTCAGGAGATTTAAGCCTTTTCTCTCCAGACTAAAAATTCCTTAAAAATTTTTGTTAGCTCTCTTATTAGCCAATCTGTCACTTTTAGTAACTTCTGCATCTCTAGATGTTTATAAACTAACCAGTATATATGTGGTACTTAAACACTCACTTTGCTTTAATAAGCTGCCTTTCAATCCATTAGAGAAAGATTTAGAGGTTAAAGAATGATATGGTGGGTAATTTATGTTTGAGTCAACCTCCTATTTTATAGACTATGTTTAAAAAAGTACCTATAAATATTTCATCTTAGCATCTTCAGTAATCTTAATGGGTTAAGTGCCCAACATGTTCTACATGTTGTTCGATTTACAGTGATCTACCTGAACAGATGTGGGCTTCCTTCCCATTTATGATTTCCTTTTTCTTATTCCCACCACACACACATACTCCCAAGCACAGAACTGACCCTTGAACAACGTGAGTTTGAACCACCTCAGTCCACTTATTTAAAAAGAAAAAAAAAATCTGTGTATTTTTTTCAGTAAATATTAAATATATAATACAGTAATGCACAGTCTGTGGTTGGTTGGATCTGCAGATCTGGAAACATGGATACAGAGGGCTCACTGTAAAATTATACATGGATTTTGGATTTTCTACTGCGAGGGGGTGGATTCTCCTAAACCCTGTGTTTCTCAAGGATAACAATATATACACATATATATAGTTCCTGGCTTTCATTCTCTGCTTCAACTTCCAGGATTCTGATTCCTATAAACCCAGGTAGAAATTTAGAAACACACATTTTTCTCTAGAAACTCATTAATTCTAATCCATCTGAGCTACTCTCTGTGCAGTGCTGGTTTAAGGGATTAGAGTCCTAGAGAATTATAGCTGGAGGAAACTTTACATATGATCTAGTCCAGTCTTCATTTCCCACACCTATTTCACAGTTACAGAGACTAGGACCCAGCTCTAGAGGTGAACACAGTTGGTGCCAGCACTAAAATCTGAGTCTCTTGACTCTGTCCAAAGACATTTCCACTGTGCTTGTGTGGTCTTCACACTCAAACCTGAAAACAGAACACAGCTGTGCTCTCCCCTGCAGTCTGAACTCAAGGTTAAATTTTTAGAAAAAGAAAGCAAAAGAATAATGTGAAACCACTTAGCTGGTGTCATGCTGTCCTGCTGGGGTCTCTAGTCAGTTATGTTACGTTCAGTTCAGTCACTCAAGTCATGTCCAACTCTTTGCTACCCCATGGATGCAGTACGCCAGTCTTCCTTGTCCATCATCACCTCCTGGAGCTTGTTCAGACTCATGTCTATCGAGTTGGTGATGCCATGCAACCATCTCATCCTCTGTCATCCCCTTCTCCTCCCCCCTTTAATCTTTCCCAGCATCAGGGTCTTTTCTAATAAGTCAGTTCTTCGCATCAGGCGGCCAAAGTATTGGAGCTTCAGTTTCAGTACCAGTCCTTACAATGAATATTCAGGGTTGACTTCTTTTAGAATTGACTGATTTGATCTCCTTGCAGTCCAAGGGACTCTCAAGAGTCTTCTCCAACACCACAGTTCAAAAGCATCAATTATTTGGTGCTCAGCTTTCTTTATGGTCCAACTCTCACATCCATATGAGTACTAGAAAAACCATAGCTTTGACTAGATAGACCTTTGTTGGCAAAGTAATGTCTCCTGTTTTTTAATATGCTGTCTAGGTTGGTCACAGCTTTTCTTGCAAGGAGCAAGTGTCTTTTAATTTCATGGCTGCAGTCACCCTCTGCAGTGATTTTGGAGCCCAAGAAAATGAAGTCTGTCACTGTTTCCATTGTTTCCCCATCTATTTGCCATGAAGTGATGAGACTGGAAGCTAAGATCTAAGTTTTTTGGATGTTGAGTTTTAAGTCAGTTTTTTCACTCTCCTCTTTTACTTTCATCAAGAGCTTCTTTAGTTCCTCTTTGCTTTCTGCCATAAGAGTGGTGTTATTTGCATATCTGAGGTTATTGATATTTTTCTAGGCAATCCTGATTCCAACTTGTGCTTCATATATGTTATGTATATAAGGATAATACAGGTATATTTTCAGAGCATATAATATGTGCTAAGCACTATGTTAATGCATGTATTCTCTCTTTTGATGCTTATATGATCCTTAGGAAAGAGGCACTAGCACTGCTTCTGGGTGTGAAAAGTGAGATTCAGTAATTTACCTGAATCACTCAGCCAGAACTTTGATTTCAGTCCTAACAGGCACTGGTTGCTTACCATATTCTCCTCATCTTTCTCTCCCTCTGTTTCTTCCTTCTTTCTTTCCCTTCCTCCTTCCCCTTCTCCTCCTAGTTTTCTTCTTCTCCATCCCTCTCCTTCTTCCTAAAGACTAATCTCTTGACCTCAGCCAACAAACCTGCAAATGTAGGCCATTTGCTATGATTCGGGAATAACTGGCAATGTGTACTATTCCCACAATGTGTAATATTCCCTAGCACGTTGAATAGGGTCAAAAAATGTTTTACAACAGAGCAGGGGCAATTCGTTCTAAAATAAGGGCCTAGAAAGTTTGGCTGCTTGGCATATGTTGGAGATCTTTGATCTTGAATCCTTTGAGATTAAGGGAAAGTCTAGACTATTCCTAATGATGAAGATGGTGATGATCATAATGATGATAATAAACAATAGTATTTATTGTAAGCTAGTGAGTCCCAGACACTGTTCTCAGGGTTCTGTATATGTTACTTCTTGTACTCTGTACAACCATCCTAAGCAGTAGCAGCACTTGTTATCTCACTGCTTCAGTAAAGAAGCTCCTTAGCCTATGCAAGATAGTGTGTGTGTGTGCTTAGTCATGTCTGACTTTGCAACCCCAAGGACTGTAGCCCACCAGGCTCCTCTCTCCATGGAATTTTCCAGGCAAGAATACTGGAGGGGGTTGCCATTTCCTACTCCAGGGGATGTTCCTGACCCAGGGATTGAATCTGCATCTCCTGCATTGGCAGGTGGATTATTTACCACTGTACCACCTGGGAAGCCCATGCAAGATAGGATGGTGGCTAAATAATACATTGTAATTGACTGACTTGCCCAAATCAAGAAGGGTAAATCCTCAATTCAATTTCTAGGAGTATCAAGGAAGACTGTATCCCGTGCTTCTTTTGTACCTTTCTGATACTTATGAAAGCATTAGTGTAGAGAATAGTGACAACAATGTTGGTTACTAACATGTTTGAAGAATGTACTGTGTATGTTGGACATCTTAATCCCTTTGATAGCGTTATGCTGTGTAAGCCCATAGTCACCCCATAAAGTGGGCCCTGCTCTTAGATCCCTCTTGCGGATAAGAGATGACATAACTTGCCCAATGTCATTAAGTGAGTGAAAGTCGCTCAGTCGTGTCTGACTCTTTGTGACCCCATAGTCTATACAGTCCATGGAATTCTCTAGGCCAGAATAGTGGAGTGGGTAGCCTTTTCCTTCTCCACAGGATCTTCTCAACCCAGGGATTGAACCCAGGTCACCCGCATTGCAGGCGGACTCCTTACCAGCTGAGCCACAAGAGAAACCCAAGAATCCTGAAGTGGGTAGCCTATCCCTTCTCCAGCAGATCTTCCCGACCCAGGGATCAAACCAGGGTCTCCTGCATTGCAGGTGGATTCTTTACCAACTGAGATATGCCCAGTGCCATTGCCCACGTTTATATCAAAGTCCTTGCTCAGACACAGTTACTCAAGAGAAATACTTGATATCTCCTTCTTCTAGGTCTAAAAGTACTAGAAGATTCCACTACAAGAGCTTGGTTATCCCTTACAGAAACAACCCCAATCTTAGTGTGACTCTTGGTGGCTGAGACTCTTTCCAGAATATTGTATCTGGAAATGTCATTAACATTTTTCTATGATACCAGAGTGCAAGGATAGAAACCCAAGTGTAATTCATAGCAGAGAGGCCAGATAGGGTCAGGTCTGCACTTACTTCTCCCAAATAGAAGTGAACTTTATATTGTACTCTTCTAGAGCACTTCTGATATGGAGTACATTGGAAATAACCAGAAGGCTCCCTTTCATAGGCTGCTTTATAATTTCTAAACAATGAATTGCCAAAAATTAAAACTTAAAAATCATTCAGCTGTATATCCTGCAAGTATAATTTAATAGTGCTTTCCATTAAAGCTTTATTCTTTTTTTCTCTTACCAAAGCAGCTCCCTAGCTGATTTCCTGCCTGTGGTTTTGAGTTGAATTAGAGTATGTGGGTTGAGCCTGCAGCCCACGGTGAGCTCTCTCCAGTACCATCTGCACACCTCATTTAACACTGAATCATGCATTCTTCTGTCTTAATGTGTCTCTCATACTGCAGCTTGTATTGTTACTTAAATTTTTGTGTGTTTAAGTCTTGTCTCCTCGATTAGCCTGCAAGTCCCCTGAGGTCAGGGTCTATGACTTATTCTTCTTTCCAGCCCCAAGAGTGCCATTTCTGTGTGTGTGTGAATGCAGTCATGTCCAACTCTTTGTGATCCCACAGGATTTCCAAGGCAAGAATACTGGATTGGGTTGCCATTCCCTTCTCTAGGGGGTCTTCCTGACCCAGGGGTTGAACCAACATCTCTTGTATCTCCTGCATTGGCAGGCAGATTCTTTATCATTGAGCTACCTGGGAAACCCTCACAGTACCATTTAGTACATTGTTGATGAAACCTATTGAAGGAACTCTCTGACATGCTGAGTTCTCCTTCATGATGTAATGACTTCATAATCTTCATAAACTTGAAGTTCTGTGTCTTTTCAAGGCACAGTGATAGATTCCCAAAGAGGACTTAGTAAGAAGTGGTGGGTCAGGGTCAGACATTACTCATTAGCTATCTGACTTCAGCAATTTTTTAACCTCTCCAAAGCTAGCCTCCTTCAAATACTACAGTGCTGATCATCATGGCTGTGTCTCAACTTTGGTTTAGGAATTCAGTAAGTTAACACATGTAAATTGGTTGGAAGAGGCCCCGGTGTTTGGTAAATGATCAATAAATGGTTGCTGTTGTAATTGTTACTATTCTCATTCCCTTCAGCCAAAGACCACCAAGAACACACTTGTAGTTGGTCAAGTTGGGTTTATTACTCATTGCAATAAGGGAGAACACACACCATGAGGAACAGTGGATCCTCTCAGTAAGACAGCATTAGAAAGAATTTGTAGGAATTGGACTTGTGTTAGGAGATTTGGGAGCAGGCTTAAGAAAGCACAAGTTTGCTCTGGATGGAAGCTGTAAGAAAGCAGGGATAATGCTGTGACCGAGTATCTAAAGAAGTCTTATGTAGGAGAGACTGGATAGAGGTTGAGTAGCTAAATGAATCTTTTGTAGAAGCAGGGATCAGACAATGCTGAGGCTGTAATTGGCTAAGAAGCAACAGTCAAGCATGTCAGCCAGGAGAGATGGAAGTTTGGTTATTTTTCTGCTTTGGATGCTGCTTATGTTTTTTTCTGTATTCAGAAATAATTATGGAGTGGCCTTATTTTTGTCTTGATCCATCAGGGTCACAGAGTGATATGTCTGATGCTGATGCTCTGTGAGATGGTTTATGTTACACAGAAGAACATCACGGCCTGGCTGACAGAGCAAGGCCAGCTCCTGGATGTCTGAGGCGGGTTGTCTGTTTCTCAGTAAAGTAATAATAATAGCCATGGTTGATTGAGCATTCTTATGACCATCCTATAGTGAGGTATGTATGTTTCTTGTCTTCATAGGGCTTATATATGTATATATACATCTGATATTAGAAATGTCAGAAATAATATCAGAAAAGTCCTATGAAAACAGGAAACATACCACTATATATAGTAGACAGAAACAATATGAGGGGAGGATAGACAGATAGCCTTAGGTAGGCAGGGAAGTTTCTCTGAAGAAGTAACATTTCAGTTGAGAACTAACAACTGAGGAGACAACCTTGAGAACAAGCGAGTGAAGAACATTCCAAGCAGATGGAGAAGAATGTGTGACTAGAAAGCAGCTAGGGAAATCCTAGAAAGTGAAGAGGCTCCAGGGTGGCTGGAGCATATGGCTTGAAATGAGATGTGGAGACAGCATGACAGATCATTTAGGGCTTTAGAGGTTTAACCAAAGAATCTGAAAACTCTGCCCTCACTGCACAGGGAAACCATTAAAGACTTCCAAGTGGAAGGGTGAATTGATTGTAAACTGGAGCCTATGGACGGCAGAGGGATGTTTGAGTTGAGCCGTGGATGATGGATGTTATTAACAAAGGTGGAGAATGACATACCAAAAAAAGTATAGTGTGAAAAAAAAAGTGGAGGGTGGGTAGTGGGGAACCACAGAACAGGTTTTGGGATAGGTAACTGTGTGCTGCTAGAGAGGAGACATGCTGAGGACAGAAGTTTCAGTAGGAAGATCATTCTGGAAACTGTCTTTAGAGTCGGTCTGTGGGATTCAAAGTCCAGATTTCTGTAGAGAATGATAAGTCATAATATCAAGGGACACACAATTGACAGAGGGAACAAGGACCTAATTTCTGCTCCTCTTTGATGCTTTCTTATTCTTATGGATTGATGTATGAGTACTCATTGGTTTTTCTCAGATAAAACTCAGTGAAAACAGATAGACTTGGTTCATTTACGAAGGCAAACAAAACAAACACAACCTTTTAGGTTTACGATATCAAAGAGACTCATTTTTCCATGTTGCTAATGCTTTGAATTATAATCAGTGTTACTAATAAATACTAATTAAGTAGTTCTTCTCAGAAGGTCTCAGACTTTTAGGCTTTGGCTGGTACTAGAGAAGGCTTATCAATATTCTGGACAAACATGGCGGTCTTTCTACTTACGCAATAGTGACTTTGGAAAAAAAGTCTTTTCATAATATTGTCATTTTGGCCATATTTAGAAGTTCAAATAAATATCAAAACATTTTGCAACTACTTGGGGCTTTGTCCTCTGTCTGGACAAAATATTAATATGGGTGTGGGCCTCATGTCTGCTCCTGTGATAGGACCATGTAAAACTAGGGAGAGAGGAGATTTCTGAAACAGTGTTGTGATGGTGGGCTGTGTTATTATAATTGTTAGAATTATTTTTGGTTGTAACAAACGTAGTCTTCTTCAGCTTAGGGCAAAAATGGGGGGGGGCTGTATTTCAAGGAGAGGAGGGGCCACTTATTGCTATTTTTGATCCATACTATCTATCCACCTGGCATATGGTAACCATTTATTAAGGCTCTCTGGGAAGTCACCTCTTCCTACCTCAGTCCCTGGGCTTCAGAGTTGCCTTGGCTCTTCCTCTTGCAGCAGCCTAGCTGTGTGATTCAAGCCTGCCAGCCGGTGCCTCACATTTCCCCAGGCCCTGGGTATTGGCTCAGGATGACCAATTTGAGCTCAACTCAAACACCCCTCTGCCATCCATAGGCTCCAGTTTACAATTTCTCTCCTCTTTGCTTCTACCTGGGTGCCTTTTAATCCTTCTTTCACTGTAGACTGGGTGCCTGTTTTCAACAGTTACCTTCTCAGGGGCTCCCAAGCATGCACGTTACACCCTAATTGTTGAAAGACATGAACCAGAATCTCTCTAGACGCTACCTCCAAGCAACCTGGAGGGAAACTCTGCATGGCTTGAGTCAGACTGGGTTGCTTCAGGAATAAATTCTATTATCTTAGCTCCACGGGAAGCTTTGTGTGTAAAACGTTCTGCTTCAGAATAGGCTTATTACCCCACCCCCAATGTTAATCCTTTCTCAGAGGTTTAGGAGCAGGGGTCATGACAGGCATGCTGAGCACTGACGGAGACGGGTAGTCACGACCACTGGAGTAATATTTCTAACTTTGGAAAGAGTCATTTTTGTTCAGTTTCAAGCAATCCTGAGCATAAGAGCTGATGGTTTTCCCAGAACTGAGGGGTTTTCTACGATAGGGGGTTTTATGCTAATGACAGGAGAGCCTCAGAGAAACCTGGATCGTTGGTCACCCTCGATTTGCTGGGGGCAGGCTGAGTCTTTATTCCCAGACCAGAACAGGGAGTTGGCTTCATGATATGTCAACTAAAATCGTGGTTTCAGGAGTCATATAGAGACATACTGCCACCTTCTCCTTGTTCATACCTGTGTTCAGGGTCATCCTGTGTCCTGTATCATTGGACATAAAATAGAAATCCCTCATCAATATTTAACTAATGAATGCAGTGCTGATAGGGTTATGAACTGTGAAGAGAGATCACCTTCTGATTTTGCTCAGGGATGTAGGACTCAGTGGAGAGAAGATGGCTGCACAGAGTCGGGGCAGAGGCAGCATCTCATGGTGTGACTTACCCTGGGCCCTTTGGTCTCCTACAGGGCACACAGTGATAACCAGCACTCTCTGGAACTCTAGGGACCTGCTAGAAAAGAGACAGAAGCTTGGCTCTGGTTCCACCACCGCCCTTTAGCATTCAGCCTTATATCACCACCATGGAAGAATTCAAACTAACAGTCCAGAGCTTCAATTTAGGGAGGTGGCTCCCCACCCTAGTAATGCATATTGGCATCACTTACAGAGCTTCCAAAAAATATCTCAGTGCCTCTTTGTTCCCACTAGACTAATTGGATCAGGATTGTTGCAGTTCAGGTTTTTGTGTTTAGAAATTCTAAAGGGGCAGCCAGGTTAAACTTCTCTGGTGTAAAGGATCAAGCATCACATTACAGAGTGTGGAGGAGTCCAACCCCCTCACAATAGAGATTTTCCAACTTTCCTATGCTTCAGGTGTCCTCTGTGTTCTGGTCAGCCATGTCCACAAGGATAGGCATCACCTGGTATGGATGTAGCTGCTGGGGCCCCAGCCTGACCTGTGGATCTAGGGACAGCACCCAATCAAGGGAACCATTGTGAGTTGGATAAAGACTTCAAAAAATGTCAATATAGTCATTTTTTTTCCAAAAAGAAGTGCCAGTGGTGCAGCTAAAAGGGACATTAGTAGGGTCTCATGTCCTCTACTCCTCATTAATGAAACGTAACAGACCCTCCATACCATCCAGACACTATTTGGTATTCTTTATGAAGAGAACAGAGTGTTTGGGAGAGGAGATGAAGAACTGATGGAGGAATATGGCAAAGGAAATGAGAGTGAAGAGCTTCGATGGCTTTGGGAAAGTGTTAGAACCTGCTTAGAAACAAAATGTTTGAGACCAAGTTACCAAAAGAATAGAGGGCAGGAAAACCTCTCCCCTTACCCCCCACCAGTACCATAAACTTTGGGGGCAGGGGGGAAAATCTTGACTTTGTTTGAACAGCTGGAGTAAGGAGTTAGTCTAGTCCCCTTGATCTGTCTGGGTGTGCCCCTCCTAAGAGCAGTTAAATCCCTAGCATCAGAGAAGGCATATCCTGCGAAGGGCCTCAGTGCTTGTCGACTCCAATCATGCACTCATGCACCTTACCAGTGGGGAAAGGGAGCCGCCCCGCCCCCACCGTCCAGGGGAAGGGACCTGCTGAATGTCTCAGCTGGTTAGGGGCAGGCAGGGACAGGTGATGTCCCCTGACTTTGGAGACGGTGAGTGTTCTACTTAGATATAGGACTTCCCAAAAAGAGCTGCAGTGGCTTCCCACATCCTCCTCCACTGCCAAGTGGACCCTGTGTCCCCTCTTTGAAGACAGAAAGATATTGCCTTCCCAAATGCCACTCCCACTTCCAACAGGGTCAACTCTAAGCCTCATTGTGTGATAACCACTGAACCAACAGATAGATTTTAACTTTTGAAGCAAATACCACGCTCACAAATGAGATTTACACTGAGAACTTTCTCCAATTTTGCCTTTCTGCAGTCCGATTATGTCTTATATCATCATAAAGCATTTTGGCTTTAAAATTTTTTAACACAATAAACTATATCACTTCAGACTAGTGAGCCATATCCATATGGACTAGTGACTATGATAAACTTGACCATGTTTTCAAAATAAGCATGTTTTCATTATTTGAAAGTATGTTCCATAAACCCAGTTAGGAGACTCAGTTTCTTATGAGAGGTCATTAAGGTCTTCTTAAGTCACACACATTCAATAAATATTTTTTAGTGCCTGGTATATGTTGCTGTGATTGTTGTTGAAATTACAAAGATGAAAACAGTTAATCTCTGCCCTTAAGTTTACAGTAGAGTGAGGCTAGGATAATTAATTAAGATGATAGCTGTTTGTAGGATTAAAGTCTCTAAGATGGTTGATGAAATGGATCTTTTCCATGCTTCTCAAACACTTTCCAGTCTTCTGCCTCAGAATTTTCTTCATGCTCTTAACATCCTCAGCAAACCTTTTTGTTATGGGAAGTACAAAGACCAAGATCAACCCAGCTCCAGTTTGAGGGGTTACAAACCCTGACGCAGTTGAGCAGGATCCGATGAGGTATTCCCGGCACACAGCAACCCCCGACAGAGCACATACCCTTTCTAGCCTCAAAGTAACCAATCGGATGCCTGTGTTTGCTGGTCTGATAAAGGCAGTATATCTCAGTGTCCTAACCTCTTAGAAAGATGTGAGGGTGTGTCACCCTTCGGCCCAATCTGTAAATAACCTCTAGCCCTGAAGTCCCAGTCTGTCCCTAGGCGACAGCAAGAAGGGGCTCCCGTTATCTGGTTTTGCTGATATGCCAAGCTAATGGCACGAAGCTCTCTTGGCTGTCCAGAATGGAAGAAACAGAACACCAATTTAAATCATGAAAAAAAAGTCAGTGAATCTATCATCATTAATCTTGCTGTCAGTTTTAATTTTGGGGACATTACCTCACTCAACACCAGTTGAAAAGAGCTGCCAAAGCCGATGATGTCATCATCACTAGCCGTGTCTGACCCTGCCTGCTGATTCTCAGAGCTCGGAGCAAGTTAATAAATCTCCTGGCACTTGGACACACAGTGGAGTTTTATTACAATGAAGGTATAACCCGTGATGTTGTTTCAATTAAATGGCCTGAGAAAATACTTTCTTGTGTTTAGCAAAACTGTAAAACATAATTATCCCCATGCAGTTGGGCCAGTTCGTTGTGCTGACGTGATGATTATATATTCTCTTCCCTCCTACCCCTACACATGCGCGCGCGCGTGCACACACACACACACACACACACACACACACACACACATAAACAGTCTTAGATAAGAGTAGAAGGATGGTTCTAAAGACAGTTGAAAATATTCCACACAAGTATGTTTTCTAGGTCACCACCTAGAGACCTGGCTGATTGCAGCATAGCTACATAACTGCACTGACGCATCCAGGAACCTTTTGCATGCAAAGCAGTTGAGGGAAGTCTGGGGCTTGGCATTGGAAATCTCAGTCAGGGCAGAACATTGACTCTAAGAGGGATCATGCACTGAGGAAAACCTGGAGACCAACAGCTGCTCACTCAAAACCCAAACCTCGTAGCTCTTCAAATATTTATGAATAATTTCCTTTGACATGTTTGCTAACTGTTGAGGATATGAGTTTTTGCTGGTTCTCACTCATGGCCCATCTGAAGTCCCCTGGCCTGACCCTCTTGTGGAGTCACCCTGCGGAACAGACGCCATCCACCGTGTCGGGGCCATCGCCATGGCGTCGGCACACGGGGCGTAAACACGGGCTTTGCGGAGCTCTGCCGCCTCAGCGGGAGGGGAGCTGGCGGGGAGGCGAGAGGGCTCACTCCTTTCAGCCCAGTTTTCTTCTCAGCAACACGGCCAGTTTGGAGGACACTGGACTTGGTCCGTGAAATAGACATGCAATGTTTTCAAACACTCCTTTGCATGATTATCTACTCTCTGTACTGAGGGTAGGATGTTCGGGTGTGTGATTGCATGAATGTATACATGGACACACACACACTTTTAAAGCTTTTAAGCGTAATGAGAATTTGTTAGCATCAGAAATCTGGCCCAATTCCTCCAGGAGTCCTTTCCCTTTGACTTATTCCAAGCGACTCCTCCAAGCTCTTCTCTTCCCCCACCCCAGCAAGCTCCCCTAAATGGCCCTCATCAATCATGCCAAATGGTACAGTTGGCTTTGCACAGAGCACAAATGAGGATGAGGGGAAGACCCCCAAGCTCATTTTTCATGCCCATCTTACACAGGAACTGATCCCAGGTCTCCGGGGGTGAGCAGGCAGTACACAAATTCACTGTCCCTCTTGCCCTCCCAGATAGAGGCCCTTGGAGATTCTTTATTATTTTTTTTAATGGTCTAATATAAAGTGTATCTGTTCACAAGATACATTGCCTGATGTAAGAATCTATAACTGTATCCTGTTAACAATTCCTGCTGTTTATGGAGTACTGTCTTGACATACTTGTTAAACCTCAATAAATATGTTTTTAATAACCATATGGTATTTAACATATAATAACTGTCTTATTAGGTTTAAATTAAATTCTTGCTTATGACACTTAATTTAGAGTGTGACCAGTCTTTTCCTGGCTAAGAAGGGATTTGAAATAACTCTGGTAAGGATACTTCTTTTGGAGAGAGGAAAATGTTTAAACATCATGTGTTTTAATGATATGATTAAAGCAAGTTACATTTAAAAAATTCAGACATGGGGGCTCCTAATGAAAATAACATACAGTAGAGCTGTAACAATACAAGAAATTGACTAGTTATGGGGCCATATTCAGAATGCAGTTATTTCATGCCTGGTGCACATAAGTCTCTAAGGTATGTTAAGAGAACAGCTGGGGTTTATATGTCTTTTTGTTCTTCATGTCCTTTTTCACTGCACAGCATGAAGGTGGTAGACAGTGCTGTTTCTGGGCAAAATAGGGAAGAACAAAAAATTAGGTCACAGTGCACTCACTTCCTTTATAGGTGACCCCCCCCCCCAACACACACCCTTTTTATTGTTGTTTTGTCACTTCACTCATTTTGTCTCTTGGTTACTCAGTTTCCCACCCAGGTGCCTGAAAAAGGCTATATATCCTCTCATGCTCCTATCCTTTCCTTAACACTTTGATAGTCCCCACTGTGAAGGGGGAACAGGCAGAAAGAGACTTGCCCAGAGCCAGCTGGGGAGATGCCTGCCATGGTTGTGTTGGATGATGGAATTTGTTCGGGCAGAGAGATTGCTCAAAGTGCTCTGGAGAAGCCAGAGGGAGAAAGCAAGTGTTAAGTCTCAGCCTGATAAGCACCTGCTCTGTGGGATTGGGTGAAGCACGAGGGAAAGCCCAAGTAAGAATCGTGGTAAGTGGAAGAGAGAGACTGAGGGAAATTCCAACTGTTGGAGAAGTCTCATAGCGAGCTGATTTCAGGAAAGTCTCTATCAAGGAGATGGCATTTGATCTAAGCCTTGAAACCCTTAGTTAGGTGACAGTAAGCCCTGGTGAAATCAGAGGTCACCTTAGTCTAGACAGCAATGTTGCAGTCCCCCACCAGTAGCTCAGCCTCACTGAGAAACTTGAGTTCTCCAAGCCCTTTGAGAGACCATTTTGCAATCTGCTCTTCTAGACCAGGCTTTCTCAACCTCAGCATTGCTGACATTTGGAAAGGGTCATTTTTTGTTAGGAGGCCTCTTCTCTGTGTGGTAGGATGTTGAGCAGCATCTCAGGGCTCTACCCACTAGATGTCAATAGCACTTCCACTCCTTTCCAGTTGTGAAAACCAAACATGTCTTCAGTCATTGCCAGGGAGAAAAATTGCCCCCCTTCTCCTGGTTGAGAATCACTGCTCTAGAGGAAAGAACAGCATATAAAAAATGCTGTTGAAGAGGCAGTAGAAACCTCAGGGTATGTTTGAGAAATAATGAGTGGTCTACCATGATGAGCATTCAGGGTATGAATGTAGGATTTCTGGAAAATAAGTTACCAAGGGAGATGAGAGCCTGGGTTTGAACCATCATTTAATGGTGGGTAGATTTGGAATGAATTTGAAGGGTACTATGCAGTCACTGAAAAGTTTAGATAGAGGGAGACATAATTAAATCACTTGGAATACATTAGATTAGAGTAATCACTTTCAAACTATTATAAGAAATTTATTTACATAATGGTTCAGGGCATACAAATATACATTTAACAAAACTTTTGCAATTTTTATGTTATGTGCAGTATGGTTGATCTTTTCCTATTCTATTCTTAAGATGCTGGTCATGATATACTATATGCTTTCATAATCCACTAACAGGCATGAAAGACATAGGAAATTAGAGGTCAGAGAGTTTGGGAAGGGAATATTTCAATCGCTAGGCCAAAGATAATAAGAACCCAATACTAGGATGGGAATGGGACAGAAGGAAGAGCTGGCAGGGACATTTCAGATATAGAGACTGTAAGGAAGAAGGAAAAGTCAGGAAAAAATCATGGATTTTTAAATTTTTCATAATTATTATTATTATTGTGCCACCAACATAAGTTGATGCCAAGGTAATAGAGTTGGCGAAGGTTGGTTTTTGTTTTTATTTCTTTACTCATTTTTTGCAGGAAGGAGATACTATTTCTGACTTTGGGCCTACAGAGTTTGAGCTGCTTAGCATGGTAGAAATGTCCAGCAAGCCACAGGATAGGTGGACTGTGGCATGGAGGAGGGTCAGGGTGGTATTGTGGATTTATGAGTCATGCCTATGCAGGGCCTGGAGGATGAGGTCACCAGAGGAGGGGGAATGTGGTTTCTGAGTCTAATAGCCTCTCCTTGTATACTGATATCTATCTGAGTAATAATATTCATTTCTAGTGTAATAAAGACTTACTCAGCAGATGGTATCACATCATATATAAGTTAAAGCAAACTCAAGATGTGATCCATGCCCTTTGAGAGGCTATAATTCATTTAGGCCTCCTGGCTTGAACCAAATGATACTTTCATATTGCTTGAGCACCATCTATCATCTACACGCTATTCAAAGTGCTGAAAATAAAGCATTGAATAAAATAAATACTCCTGCCAGCATGGAGCTTATTTTCTAGTAGAGGGATACAGACAATAAACAAACAAACACAAAATATATGATATGTCAGATGGTGGTAAATGCTATGGAAGAAAAATCAGGGGAAGTGAGCGGGTGCCAGATGGAGAAACTACAACTTTAAATCAGGGGAACATTTTTGAAAACCTGGTGATTGAGCCCCCTGGGAGTCCCCGGTTATTTGGGATGACTGACATGATAAAAGCATAATGAAACTAGTATTGATGTTCTTGAGGCAGAGTGTGATGGAAGGCTGTGAGAGGTAAGAGCAGGAGGCAGGGAGTAGGGGTCTTCTAGGAACATTTGGCTCTGGGCTCCTCTTTTTACCGAAGCTTTGGAAGCATGGAGGCCATTCATGCACTTTGGGAGGCTGTAATTCATTTAGGGCCCCTGGGCTCTAACTGAATGATAATTTCATATTGCTTGAACACCAACTATTAGCTACACACTATTCAAAGTGCTGAAAATAAGTAGTGAATAAAATAAATATTCCTGTTAGCCTGAAGGGCTTCCCTGATCTTGATTCCTGTCCTCTTTGTCTTCCTACATTCCAGTTTTGCAATCTCTTCTTTTCCAAAGCTCTTTCCCCTCTTATTTTTTGTTTGGAATTCACAAAACTCTGAACTCAGGGATCTCAGGACATAACACTCCTGATAGGTGAGAGACACTGATCCTGTGTTCCATGTACATCTTCTCATACCTGACGCTGGGGCACTAGTTCTTTGGGATGTTCAGAGTTATTACATGAAAATAGGGTTTTGTGGTCAAATTCATTTGGGAAATTCTGGGCTAAACAAGCTTAATGGGATTCCTGACTGTTGCATTTCATAAAATCTGTAGTGTGCTATTGAACACTACAAATCTCCAAGAGGAAACAGTGTGCATGATTTTACACTTATTTGGCCATGGAAACCTGTTGTTGTGGAAAAATCTCTCAGGGAATTGTTGTTTGAAGTTACATACTTCGGAAAACAGTCAATACACTATATTGTATGATGATGAGCTTCTGAATCTTACTTTTCTCATCCATAAAATGAGAATGTTGGTCTCCTGCCCAAAGGATGTCAACAGTACCACAGGGCTCTGTCCTTCGCCTTGAGATTGTTCAGAATTTTAACCGTGAACTCGGTGAGGAGAAAAATAGATAATTATGACATCTGGAGATGACACAGTGCTGAGAAGGGTGACTAATAGGTCAGATGACAGAACTAAGACTTATACTTATCTTGACATGTTAGAATGATAAGCCAAACTGATTTGAAGAAAATTTAATAAGGGTAAATATATGGTCCTGCTTTTAGTTTCAGAAAAAATTGTTTTTAAAGTGTAAGATGTGGGAGAGCAGGTTTGACAGCAGTTTAAGTAAAAAAAAGAAAATGATCTTGGGATTTTGATTGACCACAAGTCCAAAATGAGCTATCAAGAGACGTGGCAGCTCTGAACTGAACCCTATGAGGCTTTATTAACAGAAATGATTCTATTCTGAGGGAGCTGTGGGCTCCCCTAGGGCTGGTTCTTCTGGTCTGCTGTCATGGAATATTAATAGCTAGCATTTTTGCATACTTGTTAAATGCTTATCACTACTTTATCCTTGTTGTGTGTGTTATCTGGTTTAGTTCCCACAATAAACACATCAGGTACTATCACAATAGTCATTTCCATTCTACAGATGAGGACACTGAAGCTCAGAAAGCATACCAAAAGTAAGCTGTGGAGCCTGGATTGAAAAGCAGGTAGTCTATGTCCAGAACCTGGATTAGCCTGACTTCTACGAGGATGGCAAGAAATCTGGGAATTCTGATTTGAAGGCATGAGTGATGCTGTTTGAAGGATACAAGGGCTAAAAATGATCACTGTCTCCTAACATACAGAAGCTTTTCTGTTGAAGAGATCTCAACTTGTGCTATGTATTTGATGGATGGAACTGGGAATGGCCACTCCAGTATTGCTGGGCTTCCCTTGTGGCTCAGCTGGTAAAGAATCCGCCTGCAATGTGGGAGACCTGTGTTTGATCCCTGGATTGGGAAGCTTCCCTGAAGAATGGAAAGGCTACCCACTCCAGTATTCTGACCTGGAGAATATACATGTCCTATCCATGTTCGGTCAGGGAGGCCTGGCATGCTGCAATTCATGGGGTCGCAAAGAGTCGGACATGACTGAGCGACTGAACTGAACTGATCCATGTTCTATACAGTCCGTGGAATTCACAAAGAGTCAGACACAACTGAGTGACATTCACAGGAATGGCTAGTGAAAATCACAGGGAGAAAGATTTCAATCCAACGTAAAGAAAGACTTTCTAAGGGGCCTGTTGTTCAGTCGCTAAATCCTGTCTGACTCTTTGCGACCCCATGGACTGCAGCATGCCAGGCTTCCCTTTCCTTCATTACCTCCTGGGGTCTGCTCAAACTCACGTTCATTGTGTCGATGATGCCATCCAACCGTCTCATCCTCTGTCACTCCCTTCTCCTCCTGCTTTCAATCTTTCACAGCATCTGGGTCTTTTTCAGTGAGTCGACTCTTTGCATCTGGTGGCCAAAGTATTGGAGTTTCAGCTTCAGCATCAGTCCTTCTAATGAATATTCAGGGTTGATTTCCTTTAGGGTTCATTGATTTGATCTCCTTACTGCCCAAGGGACTCTCAAGTGTGTTCTCCAACACCACAGTTCAAAAGCATAATTTTTCTGCTCTCAACCTTCTTTATGGTGCAACTCTCACATCCATACATGACTACTGGAAAAACCATAGCTTTGACTGTATAGACCTTTGTTGGCAAAGTGATGTCTCTGCTTTAAAAAATATGCTGTCTAGGTTTGTCATAGTTTTTCTTGCAAGGAGCAAGTGTCTTTTAATTTCAGGGCTGTAGTCGCCAGCTGCAGTGATTTTGGAGCCCAAGAAAATAAAGTCTGTCACTGTTTCCATTGTTTCCTCATCTATTTGCCATGAAGTGATGGGACTGGATGCTATGATCTTCATTTTTTGAATGTTCAGTTTTAGGCTAGCTTTTTCACTCTCCTCTTTCACTGTCTAGTTCTTCTTTGCTTTCTGCCATTAGAGGGGTATTCTAAGGTCTAGACTAATCCAAAATGAATTGAGGAAACCTCATTAAACCTCTCTCTTTCTCCCCCTCCCTCCCTTCCCACTCCCCTCTGTTCTACAGTATTCAGTTAGAGGCTACTCGGTCATGGGTTCCATTGTTGGTAAAATTTTGACCTGCATGAACTAGGTGTATAATTCATGAATTCAATAACTCAGTCAATCTGTTTGGCTATAATGTTTGAAGCACTTTGGGATACACAAAATAATATGACAAGAGTCCTTGCTTTCAAAGAGCTTTTAATCTAGTCAGGAAAAAGATATGTAAACAAATTACAGGTTATCCTGGACCTGTGGTGACTTAACTTGTGAACTCTGCTTTCCTGACCCTTTTGCCCTAAATATTGTTGACGTTTAGTTGTTAAGTAGTCATGTCTGACTCTTTTAAAAGCCCATGGACTGTTGCCTGCCAGTTTCCTCTGTCCATAGGATTTCCCAGGCAAAAATACCATAGTACATTGCCATTTCCTTCTCCGAGGGGATCTTCCCCACCCAGAGATCAAGCCTTGTCTCCTGCATTGGCAGGTGGATTCTTTGCCACCACTGGAGCCCGGTGGTTTCCCACCTGGGAAACCCCACCCTGAATACTACCCCCTTGGAAACAACCAAAATTTGTGTTTGGAGTTAACCAGTGGTTGCAAAGGACATAGCCTTTCAATGGTTAATGATGGTCAAGGCCTAAGGGAATTCAGGGAACTCTGGTTGAAGTGAGAGAGCAAGAGCTCATGAGGAAGAGGAAGGAGGGGAGGAGATGGAAGCAGAGTCAGTAGACAAGGAAAAGTAACAGTGGGGCCAAGCTGTTTGTCCCTTAACCTTCAAGTGCTTTCAGAGGCATTAGTACCTTTTGAAACCTATGGTTTTTGAGACTGATGACCCTAACTGTGGCAGCAAAGAGCACCTATGCTTATTCAAAGGACAGTAACCAGGAAAAGAGAGCAGGTCTTCTCCAAGCTCACTGGATTTTGTTTCAAGAAGCCCCATCCAGTCTAACCCTTGATGAGTCAGTTTCCTTAAAGCACTTTCAGAATGTAGATTTGTGTTCAGCGTTTTATTCTCAGGTAATGCATTCTTGCAGAATCATTTTTCAACTCATTTCATGTTAAGGTTGGAATTTTTATAGATTTATGGGCTTGCTTAGAGCAAGCTTTGCTGTCTATGTCAAAGAACCAGTTGGGTCAAAAGGTAGAGGTTATCAAAAGTAAGGTAATCGCTCCCTTGTAACTGAGATGTGTGTAGGATACAATGGAGGCACCAAGGAGGGGCTGACCTCCTGACCTCAGGGGCCTTAAGAGGTGGTCAGGGAGGTGCTCCTTGAAGTACCAGTAGGAATGATTCAGGAGACAAGAGGGAAAAGGACAGGACAAGTGGAGGAGGTAATGGGACCAATACCACAGAGTCCCACTAAAGTGTGGCTGTGGGATGGACTTTCACTTCTCAAATTGTTCTGTGACCAGATCTTTCCTACCACAATTGTTGTTCAGTCGCTGAGCCATGTCCCTGGTGGCTCGACAGTAAAGAATTCACCTGCAATGCAGGAGACCTGGGTTCAATCCCATGGACAGGAAGATTCCCTGAAGAAGGGAATGGATACCCACTCCAATATTCTTGCCTAGAGAATTGCATAGACAGAGAGGAGCCTAGTGGGCTATGAACTCATGGGGTCACAAAGAGTCAGACATGACTGAGTGATTACCAGAACTATGGGATATCTATTTCTTAAGACATACAGGGTGATTTTAAGTGTGTGGCACAAGCTCATAGCATCAGATAAGGCTGAATACTGAAAAGTTCATTCCTTTTGAGATTCTTTTTTAATCCTTCTGAGTATGTCAAGGAGAAAGTCTCAGATTCGTGTCGGTTGGCATACTCACATAGCCTTTAACAAAGAGAGTACAATTCTCACGTTTCTCTCTCTCTGCCTCAGTTGTCTCATCTTTAAAATGAGGGAAACAGCATGGTAATAGCCATGAAGTCATAAAGTTGTAACAATAATATGAAATATTATACATAAAGCATTCAGAACAAAGCCTGGCACATACTAAGTTACAGTTGACAGTTACCTTTTGTATATTGTAACTGACACTGGTTTCATTTAAAATTAGATATGTGAAAGTGCATGACAATAAAAGGGGTACATGGAAAAGGCACAAATCAGGCAGGAAGAATGTGAATGAACACAGTTTGTGGACTATAAACCTGAATGATCTCTAAGGGTCTTTGTAATTCTCAAAGTCAAAGATTGTACTGATGAAGGAAGGAGGCCCAGAGAGGAAAGGAGCGTTACCCAAGGTCACTGGGCTCATTAGTGGCAAAGCTAGGAGCAGATCCAAGGCTTCCAGATGCTCAGACTCACGTTCTTCCCTCTGGGTCTTGCTCATGGTCCAAAGCCCTGGGACTTCTCAGCTGAGGGAGCCCTGTCTTGGCCTTGCCCTGGCAAAAGGACTCACAGCAGGGGTGCAGTCCTACAGAAATGACTTGTTCCCGACTGCAGTGAACCCAGAGCCATATCCTAAAGCCAACAGTCGCCTGCTGTAATCTCACTGAATTCTTACTGAGCCCTGACACCACGTTCAACACTGGGAATTTGGGTGGGCCTGGAGTGCCTTTAGTATTACTGCTATAATTCAAAACATCCAAATTATTATTTTCTCCACAAGATGAAGCCAGGGGAGTGCTGTTAAGTGGAGAGAAAAGTGTTTGTTACGCTAGGCGTTCCAACAAAACGTCCTCCTTTGCTATTAAATCATAGCATTTCTAAATGAAATGATATTTTGCAAACTTTGGCAGGGCCTGAAATTTGGACATTGTGCAGAATTTTTTCCTCCTCTTTCTCATTTTGTGCCTTTTCTCCAAGTGATCCAGAGAATTACTATTTGCTGGCTACACTTTTCTTATTTGCCTTTCCTTATGACCCAAGTTTTTCACTTTACCCAAAGACTTCAGATAACTTGATTTTCTGCCCATAACTTATTTTTTAAATAAATAATGAGGGTAATGAATAGAGGCTCAAGAGAACAACCCATTGTCTAAATGGATTGTTTCTTAGCATTCCCCTTCCTCTAGAATTAATCATGAAAGGCTTTGTAAAGAGAGACCTGTTACTTTGATGTTGTCAGAAAATTAATGAAGTTGTATTGACGTGACAATTGAACCCACAAAGACTGAATTTAATCACTTAAGTCTATGAAAAATGGCATCACCCACATTAAATTCTCTACTGGACTGGACAAGTGTAGTCCTGTGTTCTCTGTGTGGATAGTACTACCAATTGCCTATCCATTCTCTGGCAGCTCTGGGTGGAATGGACTTACTCAGGTCCTAGTATTTCTCCTTTCTCTTGATCTTCACTAATAGGGCCTGCACAATTCATGAGGGTGGCTTCTGCATCCACAACCCCAAAACTGTTGGAGCTCAAAGACTAGGATTAGCAGCCGAGGAAATCCATTGACAGGCCTGGGGTGTGTCTGGGCCTCAAATGGGCTGCTCTCCTCCTACAAGACCCTAGAGACATGGAGTAGGCCTGAGGTTGCAAGTCAAACAACTCTGCCTGCAGTCTGGTTTACATTAAGGAAAATTCCCCCTAGTGACTTGGGAGGTGGGGCTTGTCTGCTCCCCTGTTCCCCGGCCCAGGAGCACACCAGGCCCCTTCTCTGTGTCTTTGGGCAGTATCTCTCAGTAGGTTTGGCTGTATCTCTCTTTGGGCCTCCTCTTTGTCGCTTTCCTGCCAGCTCTCCTTCCTTAAGCAATTATTTAGGCCTATAACCTAATTTTGGAATGTTTGGACGCAAAACTCAGGGTACAAAAGTATTAAAGAGCATTTCTTTTCCCTGGCTTGGCCTGGAAGATGCTCATTAATTGAGTATCTTGGTGTTCATTCATTCATTCAACAAATGTTTATTCAGAACTGTGCCAAGCACCATTCTAGATGCTATCTATGAACAACACAGACAAGAATGTTAGCTTACTTTGGAGCTTACACTCTTGGGATCGGGACCAGCTTCGTCATATTCAGGGCCCAGTGCAAATGAAAACACAGAGCCCTTTGTTCAAAACTTGTTAAGGATTTCAAGACAGTCACAGCAGAGCATTAAACAAAGGCAGGGGCCTTCTAACATAGGGCCCAGTGTTACTTGCACAAGTTGCACACCCAGGAAGTTAGCCTCCAAGGGATAAGTAGAAGGTTAACATGCTCATTACCAGTGGATGAACAGTGCAAAGGAAGGACACAATAAATCTTTCTACAGGAATGACAATAGTTGGATTCTTCTTTGATGATTCCAGAGTAGACAATTTGGGGGGAGTCTCAGGTTATCAAGATTATCATTAGTCATTGCACATTTAAAGTATCGGCTTTGGGAGCTCTGAGTAGCAGAGTGATGGCTTATGGAGAGCTGATGTTCTTGGGGTTCTAAAAGAAATCATATGCCTGCAAGGATGATACTTTTTAAGGCTAAACAGAATAGAGTTACTTCTGATTGCTTCCCACAACCTCCTGAAAATCCTTCCTTACAGATAAAAGTAAATGTGCCCTGTGAATACCAAAATTGTTGCAACTGCACATATGTTATTCTAATAATGTGGGATGATCTGTTTAGAAGGAACTTCAGTGGAGTACCCATGCAGAAAGTGGGTTCAGGGGTTAATTTCTGGATCTATAATCCATAGAGATCCTCAGTGTGATTTTTGAATACACTGACTGCAGGTATCTATAAATGGCTAGTCTGTCCTTTCCTGAATTTCAGTTCCCAAGCTTATGCCAGCCCCTTCCATTACCCCCATTCAAATGTTTTTCTTTCATCCAAAAGTGATGAAAAGAGAGCCAAGGCTCTGACAGTCAGATTCTGTTAACTTCATTTCTGGAAAATAGTACTGAGAACATGACTTTCAATTCCAGACCCAACTGACAAGGAGGGAAGCTCAAGTGAATGTGCTGGCATTTGCATTCTGAAATTTTATGAAAATAAAAGAATTCATGTAATCTTTGGAAGTGAAAAACCAACTGAGTAAGAGCACTGTGGAGGAAAGATTTTGTTCTCAAAGTGACCATTTCACAACTTGGACTATTTGGGGGCTAATATGTTTAACAAGTGATGGTAGCTCATCATCACTGACTAGTCCCTTATATAAAAAGTTCACTGAATGAAGAGTCAGAATAACTGGTTTTGAGTCTTATCTCTGCCACTAGTTCTCTGAGCCTCGGTTTCTCATCTGTAAAATGGGGATGCCAATTATCCATAACCGAGTGTTATTGTGAGGTTCAAAACAGCAATGTTTATGACAGTATTGTAACCTGCCTAGTGCTTTATAAAATATATGGTTTATTATTATTGACACTGTTATCTATATTAGTTTCCATTTTCCCATGGTGAACTCTTTACATGGCAAATGCAAAGATGGAATGAAAGAATCATTGCAGGTGGAGCCCTCTGATTATTCACTTTTGGGGAAAAGTGGATAAAGTACAAGATTTTGCCTGGCAGTGATGATAGAGGGGAGCTGAATCCTGTCACAGAAAATTTGAAGGCCCTCCCCTTTTTCATTTCCCTCCATGAACTTCTGCCTGTAGTAATAAAAAATCCCGTGTTCGTGCCTGTGTTGCTTTATTTTAGGAGCTTGACTTTTATATGAATCTTTGTCCCTGTGTGGGGTTACTGAGTATTATTTTTGCCTCATCTTACCAGTGAAGAAAGGGAAGTGTGTGACATTAAATGATTTGCCCAGGTCACCCAGAAAGCCAGTGATGGAGTCTCCAAGAGTCAATTGTGATTTCTCATTCTCCTCCCCTAGTCACCGGAAGAAACACTACAAAGTGTCCTGGATAGTCTGATATTCAGCCCTACTTCCCAGCGAGGGCCAGAGACAATGGTTATTCCTACATGAACACTCTTGTGACCTCCTCGCAGTCCCAGCTTGACTGGGGAAAGGAATTGGAGGACTTTAGAAAGACCTGCCCTAGAGAGCCATTGATGACCGGCTTTGACTCTCAGGGTAGCCACTCACCAGCTCTGTAGCTTTGAACAAACGAGTTTATAGATGTAAACATAAGTGTGTACACACATGGAGAATGAGGTTAAGAGAAAGAAGAGAGAAAAGCAGTTTAGCTTGTGCTAAAGTTCTTGTTTAGTACATGATAGTAGTGCAAGAAATAACATTTTCGTCTTTCTTTCCTCAAACTGACCTGCTATTAATCCTGACACACTTCTCAAGGTTATCATAAAGCATTATGGTTTTATTTGAGTTGGGTCATTATGTATACTGGCTTCCCTGGTGGCTCAGACTGTAAAGAATCTGCCTACAATGCAGGAGACCTGGGTTGCGAAGATTCCCTGGAGAAGGGATTGGCAACTCACTCCAGTATTCTTGCCTGGAAAATCCCATGGACAGAGGAGCCTGGTGAGCTACAATCCAAAGGGTTGCAAAGAGTCGGACATGACTGAGCGTCTAACACTACTATTACTACTATGCATATGCTCTGTTCCCAGAAAATTGCTTGATTGCTTTTTAGTTCTTAGAAAAGATGGTTATTTTATAATTTCTTAAAAGAGGATAGGCGCCAGAGAAGGTTAGGCCTCAGGCATTGTATTCCCATGGCTCCCTGTATTTCCCCATGTAACCCTCAGGAGGGCTACTTGCTATTACTTATTTCAGTTTCTGTCTTTCATGTCAGGCTCTCAGCCCCCTGAAGGCAGGGAGGGTGTCTGCTCTGTTCATCATTGTTCCCATACCGGCACCAAGCCTATATTCCAGCCAACACTTAAATGTCAAGGAATGATTGTGTGAAAGACTAACATGACTTAAGTTTGTGGGTGCTAGGTTTAAAATGGGTTATTAAGAAGCTAAGTGCTTTTCAGGCCCATTTCCATCTTTTTTATTTTTTATTTTTATTTGGAGGATAATTGCTTGTTAATGTTGTTGGTTTCTGCCATATAACAACATGAATCAGCTATAAGTATACATATATCCCCTCCCTCCTGAGTTTCCCTCCCACTCCCACTCCCACCCTACCCTTCTAGGTCATCACAGAGCACCTGGCTGAGCTCCCTGTGTTATATAGCAACTTCCTACTAAATCTATTTTACACATGGTAGTGTGTATATGTCAGTAATACTCTTTCTGTTTGTCCCACCCTCTCCTTTCCTCACTGTGTTCACAAGTTCATCCTCTATGTCTGTGTCTCTATTCCTGCCCTGCAGATAGGATCGTCAGTATCATTTTTCTAGATTCCATATATATGTGTTAGTATACAATATTTTTCTGACTTGACTATGTATAACAGCATTTCTGTCTTTTTGATATGATTATGTGTAGGACTTCCTGACACTCAACACAAGTTCCTTGTAAAAGGAAGAAACTTGGTCTGGCAGGGCCACATGTTCATTCATTCAACAAAATATATTGAACATCAGCCATACATCAAGGACTGTTCTACCTGCTAGAATACATGGAAGAGTGACCTAAAGAAACCTAAGTTCCTACATTCCAGGAGATTATATTCCAGGAGGAGAAAACAGACAGTAAATAAATAAATATATGTCAGGTGGTGCTAAGTGCTGTGAAAGAAAAGGAAGCTGGATAAGAGAACCAGAAAATGAGAAGGCTGCTATGTTAGGATAACCAGAGAGGCTGCAGATAAAGGGGAATTTAAGCAGAGACCTGAAGAGTGAGGGACTGAATCTATGGGTACCAGAGGAAGTGTGTTCAAAGTAGAAGGATCAGCCAAAGTTGACTGTCATGACTGGCTTTGACTCTGATAGAAGTTGAAAGCCATGGGGATGAAGGGAAGCTATTGGAGCCAGTATGGTGACTTGCAAAGAAAATATTATGCTTCTCTGAACTTGCTCAGGGCAATCCTGGCTCCTCTTTCAGGCATATGCAGGTGACCATTCTTGTCTTTGGGCTAGAGAAACAGTTGTGGCTTTGTTTTACATTTTGGCCGATATTCTTATGAAGTTTTTAATGATGGAAAATGCAAACCTGCAGGAATGATTCCCACACTACCTGAAGGCCAAACACCTATTTACATTACTTGGGTTGCTTCAGGGCCTGGCTCTGGTCAGGAATAGAGCTTTTGGGAGCCAACTAAGGCAGATGCCAGCCTGCCAGTCCCATCCCTGAGCACCGGCCCCACCAGAATCCTTCACTGATGGACAACGGAAGAGCTCAGGCAGGCAGGAGGAGTGTGCTGCTCATCCATGGAACCTCCAGTGCAGCAGCGACACAGTTAATCTTCTGTCTAGAAAATGTTTCAGGCAGCTTAGAGAAAGGACATATTTCCAATTTCTCTTGAGAGGAGAAACACGGGAAAGTCACACCTCCCAGTCAGTCCCCAGTTCACAGTGAAGAGCCTGAAAAATCACACACGAATAGATGAGAAACAGATCATTGGAGCCGAGCGCTCCTCTGAGAAGCTCGGAAGCACAGTGGCAGCTGGAAAACCTTGTTTTCCTCAGGTTTCCAAACTTCCCTCAACGAACTTCACTGTTGGTCTCCGTCTGGTGTGAAATGATTAATTCTTTTAAATGATGCAGGGACTCGGAGATCTGGGACTGCTTGTCTCTCTCTTCTGAAACTAGCAAGAAACAGATTTTGTCACTACCTCCTAGTTTTGTTTTTTTTTTTTTTGTTTTTTTGTTTTTTTTAATCTGATTCTCTCCTCCATAAATATTTATGCTGGCAATTTAAAATGGCCAAGTGATGCTGCACTTACCTGGGGTGAACTTACCCTCAGTCATTGTTATTTAAATTTTACACCCTACCTGCTTTGACCACAGGACACACT